>NC_090767.1:47300720-47318220 GCF_036898095.1 Palaemon carinicauda
CTATAGTCTACCTGCTGAGTCATCATCAACCATTGCCTGGTCCTCCCTGGTCCTAGCTTGATGGGGAGTGTGTGAGCTAGGGATTGGTGTTTTGGGGAGCCTATGCGTCTAACTGCTGAGTCATCATCAACCATTGCCTGGCCCTCCCTGGTTCCAACTTGTTGGGGAGGGTGTGAGCTAAGGATTGGTGTTTTGGGGAGCCTATATTCTACCTGCTGAGTCATCAGCCATTGCCTGGTCCTCCCTGCTTCAGAGCATTGTCACTGTCCCTTGCTTCTCCCATTCATGGATGACCTGTAAACTGATTTTCCTTAAAAAATTTAGGCTTATTTAGCATTTGGTTCTTAACCTCTACTTTTCCTATCGAATAGAATGTGTTATGATTTCGATAACGATTTCTATAAATTTATATACGGGTGTGAGTGCCAGAAATATATTGATGGATATAGTTATATGTGGTTCAATATTTCTTATTCATACTGTGCTAAATGCATATCTAACCATCACAAATTATATTGAAAAAAAAAAACTAAGAAATTCTCAGATTCCAAAGAGGAACTTCTCTCTTTCCTCAAGTATTATTGTACTTTTTTATTCTTTTACCCCGTTTTCTTACCCCCTACCGAGATCATCTCTCCTTCTCTGCTTTCTATTCATTACTTAAGTGAAAATTTATAACATGGTAAAGAGAATTAGCTTTGTTTACAGCAAATATTTACCATTAAGCGAAGTTCTTCTCCCTCGGATAAGGCAAACAGCCATTCCTATGACGATAGCGACCAACACACAACAGATACTTAGTAAAACCATTGATGTGAAGTTTAGAGCAGTCTCTCTGGATGAGACATTGCTGCTCTGAGTTGTTGTTGAACCAGCAGGAAATTCTGTTGCAAGGGGAACTGGTGCTGGAAGATCTGCAATAGAGTTTGGTTAGATTAGCTTAGCTTAAACAACAATAAACGCAGTAGTTTTTAGTCAACAGTAGGACAAAGGCCAGTTTTCATCATCACGCTAGCCAGTAGGGATTGGTGATGGCGGTAGATTTTCGTCTGGTCGCTCACATTAAACCAGCCTAGTATTAGTGGCCTTGACTAGTACAACTTTGCTGACCTTAGATATACTCAAACACTTTCACCCCGTCAAGGTATCCCCACTGGTTAAACAGCATAGCCCAAATCAAATCGCAGAGCCAAGGAGATGGATGTTACTAAGAAAGTGAGCTGAGAAAGAATATGAAAAACACGATATATTAGGATGGGACAGATGCATTTGCTCTGTTATTAGTCCAAATGACTATTCTTGACTTGACTTTACTTTAAGAGCTGTTTTCCAGGTCCTGTCACACAAGGAAACCACACGCATCATAGGAACTACAAGATCTGTCTGCCGTATACGTTCTTAGGTATTTTGAGTATCACAAGCGTAGAAATAAAACTGAAATAATTTTTTGATTAACATAAGGATTATATAAATTTCATGATACAGTATTAGAAATATATAGAAATTGAGGACTTTCCAGAAGATATTATAAAAGAAAATGGACTCACCACATTGATATATGTTGGCACAGAATCTCCAGTAGGTCTTTTTGGTGTTCTTGATTGTGATTCTTTAATCATGTCGCCAATCTACCTTATATATTCCGCTGCCTGGATTAATTATCACTTCCTTGGAGAGAAAAACTTTGAAAAGACATTGCACTGAAAATTTTCCACAACATTAGATATATCTGTCATATTAAGCTAACAATCATTCGCCTGTTAGAAAGATCAATTGTAAACCAATTTTATTATAGTTTTACTTATCAGTTAATGACACATAGAAGCAGAAAATACCTTAATGATGTAACTAACAGCAGGGGTCAGAAATGGTTTCTTTCCTTTGAGTGTTTGGTAGCTCAAAAGTGAGTATGAATATTTATTTGGAATATGAAAGAACAATTAAGAAAGAATTCTATTACCTTATCAACTTCGTTGCGAAGGCTCATGATTTGATAGGCGTGTATCTATTTATTTATGTTTGTGTGTTTGTTCGTTTGTGATTCGCATAACTCAAAATCTATTTGACCGAATCTCATGAAATTTGGTGGGATGATTGGCCATGATCCAAGGACAATTTAATTATATTTTTGAAGTTATTGGGTCAAAGTTCAAGGCCATGTAAAGGTCAAAAACATCTTTTTGCTATAACTTGGTCAATTTTTATCCAATTTGCATGAAACTAGTGCCAAATGTGCATAGGACATTGTCCTGCTAGGGTATTGTCACTGTCCCTTGCCTCTGCCATTCATTAAGGACTTTGAAACCGTTAAGAGACCCTTTTTGACAGTGATTTTCCAATGAACTAAGTCTTTTGTATTCAAAGTTAACTTGAAAATTTTCTGCTTTGATTTAAAATGAAACAATTATTTAACTTTGAAAGCTGAAGAAAGTGTTCACAAAAGAATAGTTTTTTAAAAAGTAATCACCTATAAATTATTGATTTTTGTTCTTATTTCCTGGTTGCATCATTACGGTTTTGTGGGGTCAGAGAATTCATTGAGTGATCGAAGACTTTTGATACTTACCAAATAAGTTCTAAGAATTGTAAATAAATTCCATGTATTTGAGTGCAATGAATTGGGTATATATCTAAATAGTCGCTGAGGATTGTTTCGTAAATTCAGAAATCCTTCGAAGGTGATTTTGTTGTTCATATCGCTGGTCCAGGAAGCTAGAGCAGTGTAGTAAGAAGCTCTGAAGTTGACTGGATTATTCGCATCAGAGATGAGGAACTTGTCATCTGGAAGAGAGAATGAGTTTAGATATTGTAAAAGAATGCTTAAAGCAAAGTGTGTTATAAGGCATACTGTAATTTTAACTTTAATTAAAAAAAAGTTCTTCATTACTGTGTTAGGGACCAATGAAAATAACTAGTCTTGAGGAAGTAATATATTGGGAATTTAGGGAAGATTTTAAGACAGGATATCGCCATTCCAAACATCAATAGGTTAATTTGGTTCATGTAGTAAAAAGTAGCTGCTACGTAGTGTCTCAAAGTCTGAAGACAACGACTGAAATATAATTATTTAGTCATCATCATCATCATCATTATCATCATCATCATTATCATCATCATCTTGGTTAGATTTGGCCATTCGTCTCAAGCTTGAGGTTTTAAATCAATACTTTTCCATTCAACATCTCCTACTTCACGCCAAACATGTAGGTCTGGGTCTTTCAACTCTTCTAGTGCCTTGTGGAGCCTAGTTAAAAGTTTTGTGAGCTAATCTCTCTTGGGGAGTGCGAAGAACATGCCCAAACCATCTCCATCTACATCTCACCATAATCTCATCCACATATGGCACTCGAGTAATCTCTCTTATAGTTTCATCTAATAACAGTTTAAAAATTCTTTCGAATTTTTTGTCATATGTTTAATATGATAATGAACGTCAAGACAGCACTTTATTCCGTATTTTCATGACGTTATGAAGGAATTCTTACTACTGGCTCTTAGCCCAAGTCCTTGGCGAAGGGCTGTGCATGTAGGATTCAGTCACTGGAGAGTGGGCTGCAGTGGTATTCCTCTTTGGTAGTTACATATTTTAATCTCAATTGTTCATTACTTCTTAAATAGTTTATTTATTTCCTCTTTTCCTTTCCTTGCTGGGCTATTTTTCCCTGTTGGAGCTCTGGGTACTGTAGCATCCAGCTTTTCAAACTTTGGTTGTAGCTTAGCTAATAATAATAATAATAATAATAATAATAATAATAATAATAATAATAATAATAATAATAATAATATGCAACTGAGCTGCCTTTTTGAATGATACCTGCATTCACATTTCAAAGTTTATCGTTTGATTTGTTTATATAGTTCCTGTGGTTAGTCAAATGAAAATTAATTTTAATAATTTCAATGATAATAATTTTAATGATTACCGTAATGATTTCGTCAATAATAATAATTTCAATAAATTGACGTTAATCCCCTTGAAAAAATGGAATCATAACCTCCGTCGAAGAGGGGGAGACCTTGTGAGATCGGTCATGGAGTTGTGTGAAGCTTTGCTGGAAATCCTTCATGTGTTTCGAAATTCTTATTGATTTTTTTTTTATTTTAAAGAATCGTTTGCTTCCAAGTTTCTAGCAAACTTTTATAGGCCACTTAGATTTTATTTTCATTTCAAGGCATTTATAAGACCCACATTTTTCTTTCTTACTAAAATATATCATAAATTATTATTATTATTATTATTATTATTATTATTATTATTATTATTATTATTATTATTATTATTATTGCTTGCTAAGCTACAACCCTTGTTAGAAAAGCAAGATGCTATAATCCCAAGGGCTCCAACTGGGAAAGTAGCCCAGCGAGGGAAGGAAATAAGGAAAAAAATTAGCAACAAGAAACTTATTGAAAAATAAAATAAAATATTTCAATAACATTAACAACATTAAAATATATCTTTCTTATATAAACTATAAAATCTTCAAAATAACAAGAGGAAGAAAAATATATAGTATAGTGTGCCCAAGTGTACCCTCAAGCAAGAGAACTCTTCCCCAAGACAGTGGAATACCATAGTACAGAGGCAATGACACTACCCAAGACTAGAAAACATTGGTTTGATTTTGGAGTGTCCTCCTCCTAGAAAGATCTGGTTACCATGGCTAAAAAGTCTCTTTTAACCTTAAAGCGAAGTGATTCTTACCTGCTTGAGCAGACGCGAAAGCCAGAATCAGTGCAAAAGGGAAGAACAGTAGTTTCACCATAGTTGGTCGTTGGAATCCTGTCAAGAAATTGATCCCAGCTGGTCAAACTCACTTCTGAGTCCTCTGGAGAAATGAATTTATGATTCCTCTTTGGCTCGTCACTGAAAAAAAGTTTCACTTGATTTTCTTTTCACTTAATCACTGCTGAAGAAGAGGCTTTGTCTTGTTGCGTCTCTGTAGGCTAGTGAAGAACTAGTAAAGAACAAATGGCGTCTTGGGATCAGAAGAAAATGTAAATATAGTTCACATTTCCTACCGGATTTCTAAGGTGATTAAACGTCTTTGTTTTAGCAACGGAAATGCAAACAAGGACACTCCAGTAGGCTTGATATGTGTTAGTTGGTAGTCAATTGAAAGGTTTATTCACAAATACATCTAATTCACTATATATATATATATATATATATATATATATATATATATATATATATATATATATATATATATATATATATATATATATATATATATAAAGTTAATTCATTATCAAGTGCTTTTGAATTAAACCACTCCCATTTTCATTCACCGCTAATCTTTTTGTTACTTTGTGAACGAGATGACGTCTTGCAGTCGACAATTGACTTTTCAAAAAAGGATATCTCTCTCTCTCTCTCTCTCTCTCTCTCTCTCTCTCTCTCTCTCTCTCTGCTTCTCTTTGTCATCCTTATCTTTCAGCTATATTTACTCCAGCAACGATTGTCCAATTTTACTTAAGTTTAGTTAACTTCATTTGTTTTTTATTATCTAATTTCCGGGTGGTCAAAACAGTCTAATGTTTATTCTTATTTTTCATCGATCATAGGTTCGAGTCCCTGGCCGGGCTGGGCTAGTTATCCTCAAAGGGAATTTCCTTGTGCGTCTAAGACTTTAAGTTCCCATGTCAGAGCGAATTCGATATTAAATGATATTTATGGTTAATTTGAAAAATATTTAAACCTCGAGTGTTAGTGACATATATATATATATATATATATATATATATATATATATATATATATATATATATATATATATATATATATATATATATATATAAGCTCATCGCTTAAGAAGCCCTTTGTGTCCAGGCTGTTTCTTGGCATCCTGTTGATCCTTTCCTTTGTTATTTTTTCTCTTTGGTTATTTGATTTCCTTTTTATGTCATAATTACTTCTGAAGAATTCTTTGTTAATCCGAAGGCCCTCGGAGAGAGAGAGAGAGAGAGAGAGAGAGAGAGAAAGAGAGAGAGAGAGAGAGAGAGAGAGAGAGAGAGAAAGAGAGAGAGAGAGAGAGAGAGAGAGAGAGAGAGAGAGAGAGAGAGAGAGAGAGAGAGAGATTATTCTCTTATACACTTGATTTAAGGAGTAAGTGCATTTCATTTATGTTTCAGTGTCTGACCCGAATATATTTCTTGCCAGGTAGTAGGTTGGCCAGGGCACCAGCCATCCGTTGAGATACTACCGCTAGAGAGTTATTGGGTAATGAGACTGGCCAGAGAGTACTGCATTGGATCCTTCTCTCTGGTTACGGCTCATTTTCCTTTTGCCTACACATACACTGAGTAGTCTGGCTTATTGTTTACATAGTGTCCTCTGTCCTCCAACACCTGACAACACTGAAATGACCAAACAATTCATTTTCTCTTAAGGGGTTAACTACTGCACTATAATTGTTCGGTGGCTACTTTCCTCTTGGTAAGGGTAGAAGAGATTCTTTAGCTATGGTAAGCTACTCTTGTAGGAGAAGGACACTCCAAAATCAAACCATTGTTCTCTGGTTTTTGATAGTACCATAGCCTCTGGACCATGGTCTTTCACTGTCTTGGAGTAGAGTTCTCATGCTTGAGGGTACACTCGGGCACACTATTCAATCTTATTTCTCTTCCTCTTGTTTTGTTAAAGTTTTTATAGTTTATATGTGAAAGATTTGTGTTGATGTTGTTTTTCTTAAATTATTTTAATTTAGTTGTTAATTATTTGTAGTTTTCTTATTTCCCTTCCTCACTGGGCTACTTTCCTTGTTGAAGCCCTCAGGCTTATAGACTTATAGCATTTTGCTTTTACAACTAGGGTTGTAGCTTAGCATTTAGTAATAATAATAATAATAATAATAATAAAAAGATGGAATTCACAAGTGATAATAATAATGCTATTTTGAATATTCTTTATTTTTTTTTCCTCAAAGACTCATTTAAAAACAGTTATAATTACACAAAGACATTTCCTAATACTCATGAAAACTCCAAGGTCTTTGAGAACATTTTTATTTGCCAGACACGAAAGTAAGAGACTCATTAGATCCACATGGTATGTGGCTTCAAATAATGTTGTCTCTCCTTATCAATGCATAAAATAGATTAATTGGAAGCTTAAGTAAATCATGAAACAAATATAAGTCTGTTCAGTGGCTTAGCTAAGAGTGGGGGACCTTTTTGAAAAGGGCCCCTTGGCCTCCAAGAGAGGGGTCCCTCCAAAGCAGGGTCAGAAAAAAATGGAAGTATACAATTAGAATTACTATTCGGTAAGTGGGAGCAGGTTCTCTTTACTAAGTCAGCCCCCCCCCACCCCACCCCAGGACCCTAAATTTCTAGCTACGCCACTATGTAACGAAAATGTAAATACAGAAATTGAATATGCATACATTAGAATAAGGTCTGTAAGGTTAAAGAAATAATTAAATAAAGATGCTTACAATGAAATGAAAACCATACAGGGTTTTGTGACTTAGAAAGGCCACGTACATACCATTTTCTTTTCAGATTAATACCAGTTATTCTAAGCTCTGGTCTCATTTTCAACACAAGGAAATGTTGTTTGGCTAAAAGTAAAGATATTTCATACAGAAAGAGATTGTGGCAGAGATTTTACTGTGAATCATCAATATTTCTACTTTTTACCACATCTGAGTAGTCGGATCTCGATCATCATCTCTTTGAATCAGTGTAACCTTAATACATCTTTTCAATTACATGATTTTACCAAATAGATTTATTATATTCTATTTACCTCCAAGAGAACAGCAGGGAATTTTTTCAACTCTTTACTTTCCAACTAAATCATCATGATCTTCGGCCAGGCGGAATAGACTTGGGGAAAAAAAGTGAAAATTTCTCTTTTGTAAGTTAGATTCTAAGTTAGGTTCTTGTTAGGAACATTATTCATATTATCCGTACTATTTTTCTCTGTTCGTGCCACTGAAAGGACGTGACTTGCATATTGATTATGGCCTCCTTCTTGTGTTCATGGCATCCATGAAAAACACCAAGAAGGCAGAGGATCACCCTGCATTACCCCTGTCCTCATGCCTGTCTCGGAATCACTGCTCCATAGATGACATTTTCGAAGTCATGTTTCTGTTGTGCTCTGGAAACATTGCCTGGCAGCTCGACCTCTTCGTAAATAGCCTCTGAATTCATGTTCGACCCAGGCTCTGAAACGGAATTATTATTGTTATTATTACTTGCTAAGCTACAAGCCTAGTTGGAAAGGCAGGATGCTATAGTCTCAGGGGCTCCAACAGGGAAAATGGCCCAGTGAGGAAAGGAAACAAAGAAAAATACAATATTTCAAGAGCAGTAACAACATTAAAATGAATATCTCCTATATAAACTATGAAAACTTTATCAAAAAAAAAAAAAGAGGAAGAAAAATAAGATAGAGTAGTATGCCCAAGTGCACCCTCAAGCAAGAGAACTCTAACCCTAGACAGTGGAAGACCATGGTACAGAGGCTCTGGCACTACCCAAGACTAGAGAACAATGGCTTTTTCATAAGCCCAAGAAAAGAGAACATCGAATGGAGTATAATTCCTGTGTCCACATAAGGTACAGTTGGACACAGGAATGCATGGTCCTCCTCGCTCTGGGGGAGTGCACCCTGCCACGCCTTTACCGCATGGTGAGTTTTTGCTCCGGAGTAAGTGTCGATTAGTTGCACTTTCTCAGAGCAGGATGTGCCAGGAATTCCTGTGTCCTACTGTACATTTGATTACGTATTAAGAGGTTTGTTGTAGATTATATCTGAAATTGTCTTTTTCATTTAAGCTGAAGACGAAGATTTACTTAATTGTTATTATTCTATTTTTATGCGATGTTCTACATTTCTTGGTGTTATACACATCTTGTTATTCACATTTTACACCATATAAAATAGGTCTTACATCATGCAATTCCAATTTATTTTTTATTTTTTATTGATTTGTGATCCCATATAATTGCTTCCTAACGTTTGACTTAAACTTCTTCCGATTTAGAGACAAATTTCAATTGTAAACGACCTCTACTCTCAAAGAATCGTTTTGTTTTTTATTTAAAGGTCGCTCATGAATTGCAAAGGCGAGGAACAGCAATAATGTCCTAGTGACTGATCATATATACGTATGATCAATGCCCGAGTTAGGACCAGAGAGGGCCAGGCAATGGCTGCTGATGACTCAGCAGGTAGACTATAGACTCTCCCGATACCTGCCTTCCTTAGCTCACAAGGATGGTGAGATTGCAGACACTACTAGAAACTATCGAGTTTGAGCGAGTCCCAAACCCCGGTCCAGCATATCGCCAGACAGGGACGTTTCCAATAGTCTACCAAAACCCTCATAAGTTTCATTTTAGGAAACAGATATCTATTCTGTCAGGTGCAGCATCCAAGACGGAATACTTGTCTTTTTCCATCACAGGGTTAAAGGTTTCAGAGTACCTGAGACAGATTATGGGACCATTAGAGAAACCCCTTTATCAATAACATCATAACCTGATTTTAACGTGTAAATATGCAAAATGTTGTGCATGATTTGAATCCTTAATATTTTGTGTACGAAATATGGCAGTAATTTTGGCAGTAACTAATTTTTTAAAAATCAGGTTTCTCTCAGCATTGGGTTCTCAACCACCGCTTGTGCCGTAGAATAAAAGGTGTAGTTGTTCCGATTGCGCTGCTTGTAAGTTTCTGTGCTTATGTGAATGTCAGGAATGTTTATAGGGCTATATCTATTGGCTGTATTATCACTTATCTATGTTAAATAATGTGTATATAATATGACAGTATTGTCTATAAGATAGGGTTAAACAAATCTTCAACTTCAGCTGAAGAAAATGTCCACTTGAAACGGTTATTTTCTCTATAGAAAAAGTATATTCCCTTGTCTACAATACCTCATAGTTAGTCAAATGTAGTCTATTCATTATTTTTTTAGGAGAAAAGCAAATTTAAACCATCGAGTAAGTTAAATTTCAACACTTCATGAAAAAAAATCTTTATTCTAATAACCAACATGCAATTCTCAATAAGATTTTCATTTAAGTCTATTAAAGTCTAATTTAACATGAGAATAATATATAATAAATTCATTTGCAAATATATATATATATATATATATATATATATATATATATATATATATATATATATATATATATATATATATATATATATATATATATATATATATATATATATATATATATATATATATACTTTTAATGTTTACGTACTGGTCAATTTCAAAATTATCATAATCTCTCCGATATATTTGTTTTTATCTCATGTGTTACAATTATCGATTTGAAATAAACGCTGTATATTTGTATCATAGTGGTTATACACACTTACTTGTAAACTTTATAATGTCAAAACATTATATAAGATTAGATAAATAAGTCAGTACATTTAGCTTCCCCAATTATAACGGCTACTTCCGCCTGCCCATTTAAAAACCGGTCCATGCATTTAGGGATTATTATTATTATTATTATTATTATTATTATTATTATTATTATTATTATTATTATTATTATTTGCTAAGCTACAACCCTAATTCGAAAAGCAGGATGATATAAGCCCAGGGGCCCCAACAGGGAAAATAGCCCAGTGAGGAAAGGAAACAAGGAAAAATATAATATTTTAAGAGCAGTTACAACGTTAAGATAGATATTTCCTATATAAACTATAAAAACTTTAACGAAACTAGAGGAAGAGAAATTAGATAGAATAGTGTGTCTGAGTGTACCCTCAAGCATGAGAACTCTAACCTACAATGTCATCATGCTCCTGTAGATACGTAAGATTTTCTCGTAAATCATTTATGGCAATATGATGGTTACGTCATTAGCCAAAACAACACACTCGTAACTTTTAGTCAGGATGCCTGAAAACTTTAAATCATTCATTCATTCGTAACTTTTAGTAGACTAGCCATTGATGACCAAACTCCAACTAACAGTGTTGCCAGATCGGTTAGTCTAATAATCCCCAGAACTCATTATGAAAAATCCTCAAAACAGCCCAAAAAAATCTCCATTTCCACAAATATATTTTCTTCTGATCCTGTAGGCTTTACTAATATAGAAATTACTCGCTATATTTCATATAAGTGGAAGCAAACCTATTGTAACTATATGAAGGTTTACTCATCTTCGTTTCTCCTTCATGGAAATTTGTACAGAATATCACCCCCAGGCTTCAAAATTCCCAAATCTAGGGATAAATTCCCATATCTGGCAACACTGCTCCAGCAGCCATCGAAGAAGCTGACGAGGGCATTGATAGTAGAAATAGGTAGTGCTTCTTAAATAAATTAAAGTGATTTTACTTAGCTCATATAATGATCATATTTAGATGAGATGAATAGAATATTTATTATATAAACTATTTATTTTCACTTTTAAATACAAAATAATCGGTTAATTTGCACTCCAGATAATGAATTTAATGGGAAACATTACTCTCACAACAGTAGGTGGAATTTGACACGATAACAACAACAGTTGTTATACACTTTCCCTGAATGGGTCTTCAACAGTAACTTTTTGACTTGTTCACCGCGTAATGAATTATATCTTCTTTACAATCATTAGTGAAATATGTGATCTGACATCGACTCGCAAATCGAAGAACACTTATCAGTGGACGTAATAGCGAAGGACTTTAGCTGATGCTGTCAGTGGTAAGTACATTATTTATGTATTTGTGGCCAGCCATGAAGGTGGGTTCTTTTGAATATTATACGATTGGTTATGGATAATTTATCATTTTACGCCAACATTATAAAACGTGAAAAGCTTTTGGTATAGGCATTGTAATAGAATGTGAAAGACAACGTTAGCATATAGTTATTTTTATGTGGTAAGTAGATATTTACGGTTTAAGCGAAAGGTCTGTAAATGGAGAGAAATAATGATAGGTTACTAGAACCGTTTAAAGTTCAAGTAATGAGACTACAGTGTAGTAGCCCTTGGGCTTGTAGTAGCCTGCTTTTCTGCTTGCAGGGATTAACTGTTATGTAAAAAGCTGGAAATTATTAAATTTTAGAATATCAAGGTTTAAGGTCAAGGTCAAGGTAAAGCTAATTGTCAAATTCACGTAATCAGAAATAAGTTTGGACATCATTGTCACAGAGACTTCAAACTTGGCTCATATTTGAATGTATGAAAATCCACGCCCATTAATACATGTTAAGGTCAAAAATCAAGGTCGAGCAAAAGGTCGAAAAATAAGCTGCCTTGGCGGAGGTCTGCGCTCTACTGAGTGCCCCTCTGTTTTGAATATCGATATTGCTTGTCCTTACGTAACTTATTCATATCTTAGATAGCTGAGACGGAAAGTTTGTGTTTGTTAAATTCTTTCATCTGTATAAGTTATTTAAATCAACATTTTTTACAGTATGACACTGTAATCTAATTAGAACCTGGAACATGTTCTATGTATACATATATATATATATATATATATATATATATATATATATATATATATATATATATATATATAAAGTATAAGTATATATACATAGATACATAAAAAGTATATATATATATATATATATATATATATATATATATATATATATATATATATATATATATATATATATATATATACTTTTTATGTATCTATGTATATATACTTATACTTTATATATATATATATATATATATATATATATATATATATATATATATATATATATATAAAGTATAAGTATATATACATAGATACATAAAAAGTATATATATATATATATATATATATATATATATATATATATATATATATATATATATACTTTTTATGTATCTATGTATATATACTTATATATATATATATATATATATATATATATATATATATATATATATATATATATATATATATATATATATATATATATATATATATATATATATACATATATATACACACACACAGTATATCACCATCCTCAGCCGTGACTAGTCCACTGCAGGATAAAGGACTCAGACATGAACTTCCACTCGCCTTTGTTAGTGTTCTCTGTGCCAGTCTTTACCATCAAATTTTCTTAGCTCGTGAATCCTTCGTCTTCTCTTTCTTCCCGTGCTTTTTTTTTTTTTTTTTTTTTTTTTTTTTTTTTTTTTTTTTTTTTTTTTTTTTTTTTTTTTTTTTTTGCCATATCTAGGGACCCATTCTGTTTCTGTCATTCTCATTATATGTCCATTTCTTTTTCTTGTTAGAATATCCTATACTTTCATTGCTCTCGTATCCGTATTGTTCTTTTTTCTGTGTCTTAGTGTTATTCCCATCATTATTCTTTCCATTGCTCTTTGAGTTGTAAGTAGCTTATGTGTTTTAAGGCTGTGTGTGTGTGTGTGTGTGTGTATGTCTGTGAGTGTGTTGTTACTAGTCTCACTTCATCGTATATCCGTTTTTTTTCTTTTTTAGTTTTTCTTTATGTAATTTGTTGTTCTTTGTTATTTTCTTTGTTTATGATTTATTTATTATTACCTATTTCACAATTTCGTACTGGGTTTTCACTATCATCAATATCAACAGGAATAACAACATTGAAAACATTATCATCATCATCATCATCATCATCATCTCCTACGCCTATTGACGCAAAATGCCCACGGTTAGATTTCGCCAGTCGTCTCTATCTCGAGCTTTTAATTCAATACGTCTCCATTCACCATCTCATACTCCACGCTTCATAGTCTTCAGCCATGTAGGCCTGAGTCTTCCAACTCTTCTAGTGCCTTGTGGGGCCCAACTGAACGTTTGGCGAACTAATCTCTCTTGGGGAGTGCGAAAAGCATGCCCAAACCATCTCCATCTACCCCTCATCATGAACTCATCCACATATGGCTTTCGAGTAATCTCTTGTATCGTTTCATTTCTAATCCTGTCCTTCCATTTGACTCCCCTTAATACAGGGAATAATAGTCCTTATATTGCTATGGATTAATTCCTATATTAGGATACAGTTTAAAAGTTTAAAGGCCGCTCATGAATGGCAGAGGCAAGTGGCATTGAAAATTCATAACAGGACATTGCCCTAGAATTGTATTCATATGATCAGCGCCCAACCTCCTCTTCACCCAATCTAGGACCAGGGAAGGCCGGGCAATGGCTGCTGATGACTCAGTAGGTAGACCACCTGCAGGCTCCCTCAAAATTGTCAGTACATTGCTATGCATTAATTTTTATGATAAAATGCATTTAAAAGGTTTAAAGGCAACTCATGAATGGCAGAAGTAAAGGGCAGTGACAATGCTCTAGCAGGATATTGCCCTAGCGACTGACCATATATCCCGCTCTCTAGCCAAGGTAGGACCAGGGAGGGCTAGGTAATGGCTGGTGATAACTCAGCAGGTAGACCTGTAGGCTCCCCCAAATCCTCCCATCCTTAGCTTACAAGGATGGTGAGGTTGCAGACACCACAAGGAAGTATTAAGTTTGAGCTTGACTCGATCTCCCGTCTAACAGCGAGGCCTACCATTACAGAAAACGGAAGTAGGGTAAACTACACAAAACTCTGGTCGGTTGAGAGGAGGTTCCAGGTAACTCCTAAAAAAGTAGTTCTCGGTAAGTATGTTAGGAAAAATACAAATTACTAAAAATTTGTGATTTCGGCCATTTTTTTTATCATATACCTTTTATGTCTCTACATTTCTTAACACTCTTTAGGAAACTCATATACTGACGTTTATAATAAAAATATTTTATTTGTGTATTATTTAGGTAAACATCTCTTTAGGGGAAAGGAAATACTTGTGGAATCATGAATATAAATAGGTTTGTTTTCTTCATACAGAAAGATAGAATTAAAGATACATCAAAAGCGTGAACAGTTAAGATATTATATTAAAACTAGAAAAAAAGAATGTTCTTGTTGATAGTTTAAGAAATATATTTTAGAATATATCTTTAAAAAAATAGTTCATGATGCTTTATTATTATTATTATTATTATTATTATTATTATTATTATTATTATTATTATTATTATTATTAAGATTATTGTTATTATTATTATTATTATTATTCTTATTATTATTATTATTATTAAGCTACAACCCTAGTTAGAAATGGGGTTTGCTTTGTAAATCTTTATTCTGGAAATGAGGTTTGCCTTGGAAATGTTTGTTCTGGAAATGAGTTTTGCTTTGTAAACGTTATTTTTTAAACGTTAATTCTGGAAATTAGTTTTATTTTGTAATTTTTTACTCTTTAAATGGTTTTACTTTGTAAATCTTTATTCTAGAAATGGGTTTTGTTTTGCAAACGTTTATTCTAGAAATGGGGTTTGCTTTTTAAACATTAATTCTGGAAATGGGTTTTACTACGTAAATGTTTATTCTGGAAATGAGTTTTCCTTTGTAAATCTTTAATCTGGAAATGGGTTTTGTTTGGTAAATCTTCATTCTGGAAATGGGTTTTGCTTTGTAAATCTTTATTCTGGAAATGAGTTTTGCTTTGTAAATCTTTATTCTGGAAATGGGTTTTGCTTTTTAAACGTTAATTCTAGAAATGGGTTTTACTTCATAATTGTTTATCTGGAAATGGGTTTTGTTTGGTAAATCTTTATTCTGGAAATGGGTTTTGCTTTGTAAATCTTTATTCTGGAAATGGGGATTGTTTGGTAAATCTTTATTCTGGAAAGGGGTTTTGCTTTGTAAATCGTTATTCTGGAAATGGGTTTTGTTTCTTAAATTTTTATTCTGGAAATGGGTTTTGCTTTGTAAACGTTTATTCTAGATATGGGGTTTGCTTTTTAAACGTTAATTCTGGAAATTAGTTTTATTCTGGAAATGGGTTTTGCTTTGTGAACTTTTATTCTAGAAATGGAGTTTGCTTTTTAAACGTTAATTCTGGAAATTAGTTTTATTCTGGAAATGGGTTTTGTTTCTTAGATTTTTATTCTGGAAATGGGTTTTGTTTCTTAAATTTTTATTCTGGAAATGGGTTTTGTTTCTTAAATTTTTATTCTGGAAATGGGTTTTGCTTTGTAAATGTTTATTCTGGAAATGGGTTTTGCTTTGTAAACGTCTATTCTGGAAATGGGTTTTGCTTTTTAAATGTTAATTCTAGAAATGGGTTTTACTTCATAATTGTTTATCTGGAAATGGGTTTTGTTTGGTAAATCTTTATTTTGGAAATGGGGTTTGCTTTGTAAATGGTTATTCTGGAAATGGGTTTTGTTTCTTAAATCTTTATTCTGGAAATGGGTTTTGCTTTGTAAACGTTTATTCTAGAAATGTGGTTTGCTTTTTAAATGTCAATTCTAGAAATGGGTTTTACTTCGTAAAAGTTGATTCTGGAAATGGGTTTTGCTTTGTAAATTTAATATAGTTAAACCAGTTAATGAAATAAGGGAAATTTCATGCAAGATATAATAAGCTCAAGACGGCTGTTCACAAACTCATGATTGTTAAGTACTAACCTTCCCAAAGGTCGCAGTCAGCAGAGTTGTTAAATTGTGCTTAGGCCTATCTACTTTCTATAAGGTTCAGTACCACAAGAGGTCTTCCATATACAAAATAATGCAAAAAAAAAAAAATCATCACAAATTACTTTTTTAATTAATTGATTACCCTTTTCGGTAAATAAAGTCACAGCATCTAAGTTTATGGGCGAATTTTCACTGCATATACGACGATAATTTCACGCCATACCTCTTTCCATCACACCGATTTTGTCTTTTCATAGATTACTTATGAAAAATATAGGATGAATAATGAATAAAAAAGAGAAATAAGCAGTAGGTCTAACGGTCACTCGAAAAAAAGACGTTTAGAAATTCAATTGTATCTTGTCACACTTTCCGCTGTGGTCTTTAACAGTTTCTTGTCTTTCGGTAAAGTGTCTCTGAGTTTAATGACAGTAATCGTTTTAAGATTGTCCTTATCTTGCAATAATCATAGAGTGAGATCCAAGGGACGATTAGAATGAGCGGACGGAGAGAAACAGATTTCGTAAACAGTTTAAGTAGAAAACTTCGCCTGAGATTACGTACACTCAGAGCAAGTGACTGACTATACAGGGTGTGACAAAAGTACGGTCACGTCATTGTCTTTTTGCATCTTCACGATAACTTTTCATATGTAAATATAGTTTTAGCTCATGAGAGATTAAATGTTCATTGTAAAATGTATAATGTATGTAAGTATAATCTAGATGTCTACTAAATATAAAATGTCTTAGTGTTAAATGTAATCCTACTTTTGACCCACCCTGTATGTATAGCCTACCAGAGCTATCAAAAATGACGTTTCAATATTTACATTGATATGCACACACGCGCTCACAGATTTAATCCTTCCCACCCCTCCCCCCTTTGTTAACTACAACACTGCAGTTGTACAATTTGAGAGTCTGAGGTTTCCGAGTGTACCTCTGGGAGTACCCCCTTTCACCAGGGTATGACTATAACCTCTCCCCTTTGCTTATTGACGCAAAGGGACTCGGTTAGATTTCGCCAGTCGTCTCTATCTTGAGCTTTTAAATC
>NC_090767.1:47323220-47345207 GCF_036898095.1 Palaemon carinicauda
TAGACGTAGATCGTGTCTTGTCCATCAACATAGATCTCGTATCTCTGGATGGTAGCTACGATGGCGAATAGTTCTTTCTCCACAGTGGGCCAATTTAGTTGGGAACCCATAAATCGTCCACTGGAATAAGAGACTGGTAACAGATCAGCTAGTGGGGGCAGGTTTCCTGTTATGGCTGTTATTGGAGCAGGATGCTGTAATAAAATGCCCCCATATCCAAGATCACTAGCGTCTGTTTGGAGATAGAATGGTTTGGTGAGGTTAGGTGCCATTAATATAGGAGGAGATGACAAGTAAGTTTTTAGCTGGTTAAATATTTGATCATGTTGCTGGCTCCAAGAAAAATTTACTTTTGAAGAAGTTAAAGCAAATAGTGGTCCTGTGAACGGTGAGAAATTTGGACTGAACTTAGAGTAATATCCTACCATACCTAGAAATCTTTTTAATTCCTGTTTGGTAGTTGGAACAGGATAAGAAGTTATGGCGCTAATATTTGCATCATGGGGTAATACTTTACCACTGCCAACTCGATGACCAAGGTAAGATACCTGACCTTTGCAAAAATTACTTTTTGCTAAGTTGATCGTTAATCCATGTTGTTTCAACCTTGAGAAAACTTCTTTTATCTTTTGAATATGGTTTACACAGGTGTCAGAGGCAATAATGATGTCATCTAAATATACAAATACTTTTTCCAAGTCCTGTAAAATTAAAGACATTACTCTTTGGAAGGTGGCAGGTGCGTTGGCTAATCCGAATGGCATTACATTATAACTAAATAGTCCAAATGGAGTGATAAATGAAGAAATTTCCTTTGCCGTTTCTGTTAATTTAATTTGGTAATAACCCTTCAGCAAATCTATTTGGGTTAAGTAGGTTGAATTACTTACTTGGTCAATGATATCTTGTATTCTTGGTAGAGGATACGAATCTTTAATTGTTAAATTATTAATTTTCCTGTAATCGGTACAAAGACGAAATTTACCATTTTTCTTTCCTACTAGGAGACATGGGGAAGACCATGGTGACGCACTGGGTTCTGCCAATCCTTCTCTTATCAAGTAGCTCACTTCTTCTTTCATGATACCCAATTTCTTCTGTGATGTTCGATAAAAAGCTTGTTTAATGGGTGCAGCACCTGGTTGTAGTTTGATGTCATGATCTAGCATGGTGCATCTGCCTGGTTTATCTGAAGTTATACTAGGAAATTCATGGAATAAAGCTACTAAAGATTTACATTTTGATGCATATAAGGGTTGTAGATAGTCTGATAAGTTTTCCAAGATCTTCGAGTTTTGAGAATCCTGCCAAGATGCAGTTATTGGATCATCTGTAAATTGATCCATAGGACAATCTATGTATGGTATGGCACTAGTAATCATTACCGTTTTACTTTCAGCTGTTGAGGGAGACAAATAGGCCTTTAAGAGGTTTATGTGGACTAATTGAGTAGACTTACGCTTATCTGGAGTGGCGATTATATAGTTGGTTGGCGAGATACGTTGAGTGATGGTATAAGGTCCCTGGTATTTCTCTCGTAGGGGAGAGCCTGCAATCGGATGGTATAGCAGCACTGAATCTCCTACTTTGAAACTTCTGGTTTTAGCCTTTTTATCATAGTTAATCTTCATCTTCTCTTGAGCTGTTATCAAGTTAGTTTTGGCAATGGAGTGAAGATCTGAAAGTTTCCTGTTGAGTTCTGAAATATATTGGGAAAGAGGTACCTCATTATCTCCCAACTTCAGGATGCGTTCTTTGACTGAACTGAGGATAGTTCGTGGCCGTCGACCGAAGAGTAGTTCAAAAGGTGACACACCAGTAGACTGATTTCGAACTCCTCGTATGACGTACATGATCAGTTCCAAATCGCAATCCCACTCGTTACCTGAACTATGGATGTATTTCCGGAGAAGATTTTTAATGGTCTGGTGAGTGCGTTCTAATGCTCCATTGGTCTGTGGATGGTAAGCTGAGGATGAGACTTGGGTTATATGGTAATCTTTCATAGCAGTTTTAAAAGCATGACTCATGAAATTGGTTCCTTGATCACATTGTAGTTCAGTTGGAAATCCTACAACAGTAAATATGGACACTAGTGACTTTAGGATGTTCTTGGCTGAAATGTTTCTTAAAGGTACTGCAAATGGATAACTGGTAGTTGGGCATAAGGCCGTAAGCAAGTATTCATGTCCCCTTTTTGTCTTAGGCAAAGGGCCTACACAATCTACTATGATCTTACTGAAAGGTTCTTTAGGCACAAGTATAGGTTTTAATGGTGCAACTGGTACTTTCACATTAGGACTACTTACTTTTTGACATGTTGTACAAGTTTTTACGTACTCTTTAATGTCATTCTTCATGTTTGGCCAATAAAAGTCTTGACTGATGCGTTCATATGTTTTAGTGATACCAAGATGAGAGTCAGCAGAGTGAGACAATTCTAGGATCAGAGGTCTTATATCCTTAGGAACAACTACCTGGAATAGATCCTTCCAGGTTTCTAGATGACTGTTCTTGCTGGACCTGAATTTTCTCATTAGTACATCATTATTAATATAAAAATAAGAACACTTGTTGGTATCCTTTGGTTTCACTTGGTTGAAACACTGCTGTAGAGTGACATCTTTCCTTTGTTGATAGCTAAAGGAATCAGGCTGGATCTTATATGTACTCATCAACTCGTTGAAATCCATAGGTTCAGAGACTGGCAACGGGTTTGAATTGAATTGAATTGAATATAGGATTTAGGCATTAAGCCAAGCACTGGGGCATCAAAGGCCATTCAGCGCTATATAATGAAAATCATTCAATCATATCTGTACACTCACACCATTTAGTATCATTTTAACCTTTAATACAAATCGTAACACTTTCATACAATAAAATCTAGATGTGAAATAAATAGGGATTAAAAGGGTAAAATAAATAAATAAATTAATAAAATCAATTATAGCTCATAATATAACCCAATACTTTGTACAAATTTTCTCAAGTTCAGGGTATTACAGTTTTCCCCCAGTATATCTCTTAAAGGTTTGTCCTGGAGAAAATGTGTCCTCCTCTGAAGATTAAAAACAGGACAATCGACTAAAATGTGTTTAACATCCATTGTCACTTGACAGGTATTACAAAGAGGGGCCTGTCTCCCTTCCCCACTCTTCATTAAATAATTGTGCGTTGCATGTGTATGGCCAATACGCAGCCTAGTTAAAATAATGGTATCCCTTCTACTTGTAGAATTACAAGATGACCATTTATCCACCAATGGGTGGATTTGTTTCAATTTTGTATTGGTGGTCAGTTCAGACCATCGAGCTTGCCACTTATTTTTACAGTAAAGATGAATCTCACTTTTAAGATCTTTGTAAGGAATACTCAAGGGGGATGGATTACTTAGCCCTGAAGCTTCCTTTGCTGCCTTATCTACTTGTTCATTCCCATCCACCCCAACATGGGCAGGGACCCAACAGAAGTGAACACTGATACTCTTCCTAGACTGCAGAAGTACTAACCAGTCCTGCACCTCTTGTACTAGATGATGGCCTGGCATAATTTGTTTTAATGAGAGTAAAACACTATTGGAATCCGTAAAAATTGTATAAAAACTATTTTGGTTGCCATTTTTAAAAATATGTTGGACTGCGAGAATTATTGCGTACAGCTCAGCAGTAAAAATTGAACAAGAGGATGGGAGTTTCCTTCTAATAACAATATCCCCCACCACAGCTGCACTTCCAACTCCTGCAGCCGATTTGGAGCCATCTGTAAAAACAGGTTTCCCATGATGTTGAGCAGCATGATTTAAAAACTCACTTTTCATTACCCTACTAGGTAAGGTATTTTTCCCTCCTGCCGTAAAACATACTTTAACAGGTGGATTACACCAAGGGGGAGACTTGGGATATCCTACCTCTGCTATCTGTGCTGTTAACAAGCCTACTTCTCTAGCATCATTTTTCAGCTGTACTTCCAAAGGCTTAGGCACTCTAGATCTGTTAGGAGCCCGATCTAAAGGCGCCCTAACATATTTACAGTTAGGATTGTTTCTCACAGCAAGGGACCTAGCTAAAAACCTCAAACTCAACTCCTCTCTGCGAATGGAAAGGGGAGGTATGCCAGAATCAACATAGAGACTGTCAATGGGAGATGTTCTGTAAGCACCTGTGCAGATGCGAAGCCCAGCATTGTGAACAATATCAAGTTTTCCAAGTAAAGTCTTTGTAGCTGACCCATATATTTGGCATGCATAGTCTAACTTGCTCAGACACAAAGATGTATAAATTCTAAGCAAAGTTGTTCTATCAGCACCCCAATCAAAATGTGATATCACTTTCAGAATGTTCAGTGACTTCTTAACCCTGATAGATAGGTCATTTATATGGGGACCAAATGTCATTTTCTTGTCAAAAATGACTCCAAGAAACTTGACACTATCCTCATATGGCAAAATACAATCATTTAAGAAAAGGGTGGGGATCTCTTCCCTTTTACGAGTACGAGTAAAGCGAATGGCTTTGGTCTTCTGAGGAGAAAACATGAATCCACGAGAATTTGCCCATGCGGAAGCAGCATTTATTGCAATTTGAAGATTTTGGCATGCTTGAAGTGCAGATGATCCACTACAATAAATTGCAAAGTCATCGACAAATAGTGATCCTTGTATGCCAGGAGGTATGTGACTAATGAGACTATTAATAGCAACAGCAAACAAGGTCACACTCAATACGCTGCCTTGGGGGACACCTTCTTCTTGCATGTAGGATGAAGATAGTTCTGACCCTACTCTCACTTTAATTGAGCGGTTTGATAAAAATTCTTCAATAAAAGAGAACATATGTCCTCCTATACCCCACGAGGCCAACTGCTTTAAAATACCACCCCTCCAGGTGGTGTCATATGCCTTTTCGAGGTCAAAAAAGACACCCACCACCTGGTTTTGGTTAGAAAAAGCATTTGAAATTTCCCTTGATAACATCAGCAAAGGGTCTAGAGTACTTCGGTTCTTCCTAAAACCAAACTGTCTGTTAGATAAAAGATTTTTTGATTCTAGATACCACACAAGTCTGTTGTTGATCATTCTCTCAAATAGTTTGCATATGCAACTGGTCAAGGATATGGGCCTATAACTAGATGGCAGTTCTGGGTCTTTACCAGACTTGTGGCCTGGAATTACAATTGAAGTATGCCAGGAATCAGGAGATGTATGGGAAGCCCATAGACCATTAAAGGTTTCTAATAAAAATTCCTTGGTATCCACTGGAAGATGTGATATCATTTCATACCGGATGCCATCCTCACCTGGGGCAGTTAAAGAAGAGCTGGAGATAGCATTTTGCATCTCCTCCATACTAAAAGCCAGGTTAAAAGCTTCAGTATTTGAAGAAGCAGGAGGAACAACAGATGTTGATGCTCTAATTTGTTGAAATGCTGGGGAATAGTTGTCAGCACTTGATACATGAGCAAAGTGCTTAGCAAGAACCTCTGCTACATCTTTGGGGTCAGATATATATCTATTATTTTCCCTTAATATTGGTAGAGGCTTAGGGACGAATTTACCTTGAAGTTTTCTAATCTTGTCCCATATTTCCTTTGAAGGAGTTTTGGTATTAATATTAGATATATATTTCTTCCAAGATGCTCTCTTTGCTTTTTTAAAAATTCTTTTTTGTTTGGCACAGGCTCTGAGATATGCTATTCTATCTGCTAAATAGTTTGTCCTCAAGTATCTTCTGAAGCAAGTTCGGGTCACTTTTCTTGCGTTGGCACATTCTTTACTCCACCAAGGAACTACGGAGCGATGAGGTAAACCGCATGTTTTAGGTATAAACTTGCTAGCATTATCATCAATAATATTTTCAAGATGTTGATAGGCATGCACTGGAGATGTAAATTCATCATATTCTTTATCAGTGTGTGAACAGTTTTCATAAGCTGCCCAGTCTGCCTCATCTATCTTCCATTTTGGTGGACACTGAGAAGGAAGATTATGGACATAATTTAACATTATTGGCCAATGGTCACTGCCATGTAGGTGTTCATTTACTGACCAAAGGTAGTCCAATCGAATGGATGAGGAACAGATTGACAAATCAATGGCTGATGTAGAGTTGTGGAATACATCATACCTAGTTGGAGAACCATCATTCATTAGTATGACATCATTGTTGTCGATTAATTCTTCAACAAGATTACCCCATCTATCGCACACATTTCCACCCCATAAAGTATGCTTTGCATTAAAATCACCCATCAAAATAAAAGGGGCAGGAAGCTGATTGATCAAGTCTTGGAGGTCAGAAAGTCTAAGCCTTCTTGGATTACCAGCATGATCTAAGAGGAAAAGTTCTAAGGATGGTTCAATATATAGCGAGCATAAAGTAATTTTTTTCCCGATATGAGTTCTAACTGCACATGCCTGTAGTGGTGTATTGAGTGGGATTGTTTCAAATTTTACAGATTTGTGAATAATAAAACCTGTACCACCTTGAGCTCTTGCAGCTTGCAAAGGAGGGGATCTACAAAAATGATAATTGAGTCCAGGATTAAATGGTTTGTCACTGATCTTGGTTTCCTGTAGACAAATTACCTTTGTGTCTGAGTCCCTGGTTAAAGTTTTTATTTGCTCAATGCTAGTACTTAGACCTCTGCAATTCCACTGGATGATAGACATTATCTTTTGTTATTATTTTTCTTTGTCTCATTTGTCTTTTGGGACTTTTCAGATGAAGCCATGTAAGGCCTGGAGATGGAAGGCTTTACTAGGCCACCACTCTTCTTTTCTTTCTTTCTAGGATCTTTATAAGAGTCAACCTTAGGATCATGAGCAGTAGGGCACTTACCTGACTTAGATGAAGGTGAGGATGATGGGGACCTTTTCCTCTTTGGAAGATCTTGTTTTCCAATCTCCATCAAATCAGGTAGAGATTCTGCCTGAGACAATACATTTAAGGTGGTGGAAGCCACATTGGCTTCCTTGGAGGATTGCGCTAGAACTTCAACAGTTCGAGCACTTAACCCAGAAGGCTGGGCTACTACCTCTAGGGGAGATGCTCCTATCAGTGACAATAGTTTTGGTGTATTGGAAACCATATTGACCTCTTTGGAGGTTTGTGCTCTGGCTTTTATAGGCGGAGCACTTGACCCAGATGGCTGGGCTACTACCACTAAGGGAGATGCACCTGACGGGCCAGGTGCTGCCACTGGTCCCCCTGTGGTAGTAAGGGGTAGTGGATTATAATCTTTTGTTGGCATCTTAACCGCGTGAGCAAAATTAAGTTGCCGATTGAGTAAATGCTTTGCATAACCTACACTTATATGTTCAGCATTTGCTTTCAAGATTGCAGCTTCTTCTTTCTTGTATTCTCTACATCTTTTATCATTTGATTTATGATGATCTTTACAGTTTGCACAGGTTGTATCTCTGTTGCATTGGCCATGTTCTAACAAAGAACAGTTAATACAGATCTTCGTATTATTGCAGTACCGGGAAGGGTGACCGTACTTGAAACAATTAAAGCATTGTAAAGGCCTAGGTTTATACTCTCGAACACGTACTCTTTCATTCTCAATAATTATATGATCTGGTATAACAGGGGTTTCAAATGTTAAAACTACCATGCTTGTTTGAGGGATCTTACTTACTTTCCAAACATTAGCAGGGCACATGTCCAGAATTTCCGGTTCTGAGAATTCATATAGATCTCTATCAAAAACTACTCCTTTACCATAGCTGAAGCTCATATGTGGTTTAATATCCTTAATAGGATCAATTTCTGCAATCTTCATGCCACAAAGCATGTGAGCTTGAGTATCTGATTTTGCATTAATCAAAACAGATTGCTTACCGTATCTACTAATATCCTTACTTTTAATTAAACCAACTTTTTTTTGTATAAATTTACTAATCTTATAATAGTTATAATTATCCATCTTCCCAGATGCAATTATCCATGTTGGGGGCTTGGGGGTTCTTACTTCTGGAAGTCTATGCTCTATTTCTTTTTCCATCCATTCTTCTGGTTTATATACCTCTAGGTGTCTTGGTGCTTTATCACATAGAGCCCCAGAAATCAAACAATTGTCAATTTTTATGCTCTCTAAATTTTTATTTGCTTCTAAAGCAATCTCAAAACTTGAAAATGATACCCAAGCTTCCCAAAAGCCTTTACTACCATTAAGCTCCATTAAAATTTCTTTGATTGCCCCAAATCTACAGAAGGCTTCATGAATTATGTCATAGCTACAACCAATTGGTATGTTTTTTAAGTGGAGAATTTTCAGATTTTTTGTTGGATCTGGTAATGAGCCAGAACCAGAGAGTAAAGTATCACTGTTAATACAAGCATAATTTTCCACCAGTGCCGATAAATTGTCTTTAACAACACTGGTCAGAGAAGTATTGTTGGAGGAATCCTTTTTATTGCAGAGGTTGTCAACAGAGCTTTCCCTATTTAAACAAGCAGAAGTCGTCAACGGTGTCTGGGGTTCGCCATTTGATCCAGGGGTACGGGGAATATTAAGTTTACTCATTAATTATTTTTTCAGGGGGAGGGAAGGGGTCATAATAACAATGAAAAAAAACAATGGAAAAAAATAAAGTTCAAGGGAGAGAAAAAATTAAGACTGTCTGAAATTCCAAAGAAAACACCGTTAGCCTTTCCTG
Organism: Palaemon carinicauda; assembly: GCF_036898095.1. Lineage (NCBI taxonomy): Eukaryota > Metazoa > Arthropoda > Malacostraca > Decapoda > Palaemonidae > Palaemon > Palaemon carinicauda. The sequence goes on from NC_090767.1 coordinate 47,331,883, forward strand.
GAATTAATTTCTCCACCAATGACACCTGTGAAAGCTGCTTACCAAATGTCCACTCCCTACCCTACCACAAAGGGATGGTACCACTATGATTAGAGTGGCTCAAGTGTATGCCAAACCCGCTTGATGGGACTGAGAGCATTTCAAGAATACAATCATCCCCACTCTAATCATAGTGGCAGGCAAACCGGACAGAATGCCGAGAGTCCTATCTCTATGAAATCGCCAACCCCTGGAATCCGAAGGCCAAATTTCCTACGAGATAGTTCCGCGTGCCAGTATGGGAATACTGACACTCCTAGGTGTCCAAACATTTTCGGGCAGTTGGCAGACCACCACAGCTCCCACAATTGATTTTGAAATAAAAACCGATCATGGATACAATGTCCCCTCTAAAAAACCTGGACAGTGAAATGGGTAAGAGAGTTTTGACAGCAAGGTTGGAGACAGCTGATAATTATGAAGGAGGAATAAGCAATAAGAGGTAATAGAAAAAGAATGAGAGAAATTTAGAGTCAAACTGAGGAAAAGAAATTCCCCAGTTCGAGAGCCCTCTTGCCCGTCACTAGCCTTCAGCACGGGAATGATATGCCGTGCTGAAGCCCAATGACTTCATCAAGGCATTCTCTCGTTAAGAGGGCAACGGGTTTGATGATGATTCAGTAGTGGTGTCCTTTTTACTGCTTCGTGTCACTGCTAAGCATTCCTCCTGTACAACATCTCCTGGAGATACTGCTATTAAGTTTGTTAAGACAACAGAGTTAGCTATGTCATTACCCAGGATTACATCTACATTCTTGCATGGTAACAGTTCTGAATTTACAGCTACATCAGTAGTTCCAGAGAAATAAGGACAATGAAGGTTTACATTAATGAGAGGTAACATAGACTTACTGGTTAGGTCATTAACTGCAACATACCTGTGAGTTTCACCTTTAGGTCGTATTACTTTAGGAGAGACTATCGTTTGAGAGGATCCAGTGTCTCTGAGTATGGTTACAGGTTTACCATTTATTTTGCCTGAGCAAGTGAAGGGTGCAAACGCTTGGGACTCGTGTGATGCACAATGGAAGGTCTTTTTCTTCTCCACCTTAGGTTTTGGTTCCTGTTTGGGCAGATTCATTTGCTTAGGAGAGAATTGAGGGGGATTAGGTTTTCTCTTTAAGTATGAAGCTGCACAATGTGGATCAGGACATTCTGAAATATGATGTCCTTCTTGTTTGCAGTATGTACAAGTTTCCTTAGGTCTAATTTCTCTATATGGGGTTTTACCTACTTTATGAATAAGAGCATAGTCATCTGCCTTTAAAGCGGCTTTCTTAGGGTCAGATTCATTCTGCTCTCTTAGATACACATTAATGCTACCTGGTATTTTCCTTAAGAACTCCTCCATTACTATTAAATCTTTCAACTGCTCGAAAGTTTTGACATCTACTTTGTCTACCCACTTCTGAAACTGTTTAATCTTTCCATTCATAAATTCTAAAAAGGTCTGCTGAACTTGCTTCTGACTATTACGAAATATTTGCCTATAACCTTCCGCAGTAATAGAATAAGCATCAAGGATTGCCTGTTTAATTATGAAATAATCATGTTCCTCTAACATAGTGGCACATACAGATAATGCTTTACCTTTAAATGAGTTCCGGATGATTAAATACCATTTGTCCTGAGGCCAATTGAGATTCTTAGCTGTGTCTTCAAACACAGAAAAGTAGTTATCAGGTTCCCGTTCTTCAAATGTGGGCAGCAATTTCTGCACCTTGCCCACATCAAAGGGTTCGGGAATTAGCTTACCTTCTTCCTTTTCTTTCAGTCTTATAAATGCCAGATCCCGTTCTGTTACTGTGGCCGCTTCTCTCTCAATCTGCAGCCTAACACGGAGAGCTTTGTTTTTCTGTTCACTTTCTTTTTCTTGTTGCTCCAAAGCAGTTGCAGCAGCTTCCGCAGCAGTTTCCACCTTGATACGTTCTAGGGAAGCAGCAGCAGCAGCCGTGCGCTCAGCAGCAGCGGCTTTCCTCTCTTCTAACTCAGCGGCGGCAGTTGCGGCTCGTTCAGCAGCAGCGGCTCTTTCTCGTTCTGTGGCAGCTTTCTCTCGTTCTACCAGAGTTGCGGCAGTTGCAGCTCTCTCAGCAGCAGCGGCTTTCCTTTCTTCTACCTCAGCGGCGGCAGTTGCAGCAGTTGCCGCTGCAGTTGCGGCTTGCATCTTCATCTTTTCCAACTCCAGCTGTAGACTTAGTTTATGCAAGTCACCATTTGGATTGGTAACTGTTAGAGCTCGAACGTCAGCCAATTCTTCTTCTGGAACAATATCTTCATCTACAAGGAAGTTCAAAATATGACTGAGAATTACACATTTTACGGCAGTTGTAGGAACCTGTACATCATAATGGCGAGCTAGATTCTTTAGGTCAGTTTTTGTGGCAACTGTGAGAGATTCCACATGATCCCGTGGTGATACAATAAATTGTTGCAAGTTGAAAGGCATTTTGAATGTCGCCTGTGGTGCAAGATAAGTACAAATTAAAATAAATATCCAAACTTTACAAGAATAAATATAAGATCATACGATCGCAAAATAACAATCTTTCGATCACAGAAAGACAAAATAGCGATCACAAAATTACAAGATCGAGAGATCACAAAATTACAGAATTATATGATTAGATCACCTTACACAAAAATAGCTTAAATACAAAATTGAGTCTCGCGAAACTTACGATACTATAAAACTTTTATTCACCGTTAACAACTGAACAATGTTTTTTTTTTTTTTTTTTTTTTTTTTTTTTTACGTTCGAGATCTTGAACACGCGGCTAACTACTTCATAACTACTCAAACGACACGCTTAACATCACAAACTTTTACAACAATTTTACCGAATCGGTAAACAAGGCTTTAAAACGCAAAGGTATTTTTTTTTTTAAACATACTTAATTAGCACGTTCTAGTTTACATTTCCTTTTAATTTATACCAGCTTAATTCGATAACTTTACAATGTTACCTTCTAATTTATATAAATACTATATTATCGTTATGATAAAGTATCTAGTTAATAGTCAACACCTAGTTTAAAGTAATTGATTATCAGAATAATGCACAAACTGGACAAAATACGTAGTATGCGCTTTATAGATATAACAGGAGTAATTTAACACAAGTATCTAAATATTCATTTACCGACACGTAAATGTTATTTGTACACCAAAATAGTACTTTTAACACCAAACAATATACAAGTTAATTTCCTGACTAGAAATAACGATTGGAATTACGAAAATCTCCGAAATTGGAAATTGGCTAATTTCACTTACGAAATTCATATAACAAAATAAATCACTTCATAATGAAATAGAGATTGAGGAAATTTCACTTATAATGAAACTTAATTTAATAAATCACATATAATGAAATTTGACTTATTTCCTAAATATCACTTTTGAATGGCGATTTTAAGAAATGGCAAAATCTTAGGGCTTCAGATTTTTTTTTTTTATGAGAAATCTCTGGGATACGAGATTTGAGTAGGCGAAACTTTAAAAGCTACCTACTGGGGGCATCTTCAATTAATAAGGGTGGTTTAGAAGCTGGACAATCAGCATACCTAAGTCTTAACTATATTAAGCGTGACTTGTTCCTCTTACAACCAAATGACTACCCAGACATATATTATACATAAATGTCTAATGAGAGGGAGACGAGACATCTACCTTACCTTGGAATTATTACTGTCGTCCTTTATCCTTGGTACGCCACAACACAACACTCGATACTGTTCATAATCACTGGAACTGTTCTTTCACGATTCAATCACTTGATATAAATTTGATGAATCATATCGCACATCAGATCGCACATCAGATCCCGGACAGGCCCCCAACTATTATGTGACGAACCACTGTGCAAACAATTACCCCTTTACAATGGGCGGTAGTTCTCGTCACACAACAAAATAGAAGTCATATGGGTAGACTTCCAAATTCACTTGTTTCTTATTACGAGTGTATAAGATTGTTGATTATGATCAAATGTATCTTCTTAAAGCTGGTTGCAGACAACAGATGCACCAATAGCAGGATAATTGGAGGACAGGAACAATAAACTATGTTATAAACAAAACTTTAATCTTACGTTAAACAAAACAATGAAAAAGCACTTCAAAACAACAATAATAAGCAATGCAAAGTGAATGGGTGAGTAAGGTAGATGAATCTCGTGGTGAGAACAATGTATTCTAACAAAACAATAAATTTGGGGTTACCTTATAACATGTAAGGTAAGAAAACAGGGATGATTTACAGCAGGAAGGCGAGTGTAAACAAAAGATAATGAGAAAAATGGAATGAAGATGGCGCTGAAATAAGGTGATGTATTTACAAAGAAAATGGAAAAATAAACTTTAGACAAATCAGATATGTTAGCATATGTACAACATATGGGGATATCACAGTATATATATATGTGTGTGTGTGTGTGTGTGTGTATATATATATATATATATATATATATATATATATATATATATATATATATATATATATATATATATATATATATATATATTCAAAGAAGCTATATAGATTCTGTTACATCAATGTCTGGATTCTCTTACCGACCTCACGATCAGAGCCCCAGACGGAACCAATCAAAGACAATAGCTTCTGACCGGCTAGGAATCGTACCGTGGTCTAGGAAACTTGTAACAGTGACTTATTACTTAGCCACGAAGTGGTAAGTCATTGTTGTTACAAGTATCCTGGACCAGGGTTCGATTCCCGGCCGGTCAGAAGCTATTGTCTTTGAGTGGTTCCGCCTGGGGCTCTGATCGTGAGGTCTGTAAGATAATCCAGACATTGATGTATCAAAATATATATGGCTTATTTGAATAAGGACAACACGTCTAAATGTGAAAAATTTATCACACACACACACACACACACACACACATATATATATATATATATATATATATATATATATATATATATATATATATATATATATATATATATATATTGATTTCATTCATACATACTATTACCAGTACTACTAATACCGAAGTGATGCACCTGTGGGTTTCACCCAGACCAAAGGGCTCATCAGGTGGGTTTAGCCCACTTCCATTTTTGCAGGATTGGTTCCAGCGACCCTCCTTCCCTCCCTTGTTTCATCATCTGAACAATTCAAAATTCACCAGAAGAATATCTTAGGATAATTGATGCTATCTGATGAAGAAGAGAAGCCAGTGTTCTGGGCTTTGAACTTATGAGTTTTTACGCCTTGCCAGAGGTTGCCAATTTTCACCGAAACAGGTTTCGGCTAACTTCCCTCACTCCAGCTAGTCGATAACAACCGATAAAAATATTTAATATTTATTTGTGCACCATAAATGTTTTATGATGATTGATGACTTAGTCCAAGTAGTTCATCCTTCCAATTGAGTCTGTACTTTATCTGATGATGTAGGCTTGTACTTATACATCAAAGGATATTTCCTCCTCAAAACAAAGTTCCTTTTTCTGTCCATCTTCCATAGTCCAACTACTTGATCCTTCCAACTGAGACAGTACTTTATCTTATAATGTAGGCTTGTACCTCTACATCAAAGGATATTTCCTCCTCAAAACGAAGTTCCTTTTCCACTCCATCTTCCTTAGTACAACTACTTGATCCTTCCAACTGAGGCAGTACTTTATCCTATAATGTAGGCTTGTACCTCTACATCAAAGGATATTTCACCTTAAAAATAGTCCAAATACTTGATCCTTCCAACTGAGACAGTACTTTATCTTATAATGTAGGCATGTACCTCTACATAAAAGGATATTTCCTCCTCAAAACAAAGTTCCTTTTTCTGTCCATCTTCCATAGTCCAAATACTTGATCGTTCCAACTGAGACAGTACTTTATCCTATAATGTAGGCATGTACCACTACATCAAAGGATATTTCCTCCTCAAAACAAAGGTCCTTTTTCTGTCCATCTTCCATAGTCCAAATACTTGATCCTTCCAACTGAGACAGTACTTTATCCTATAATGTAGGCATGTACCACTACATCAAAGGATATTTCCTCCTCAAAACAAAGTTCCTTTTTCTGTCCATCTTCCATAGTCCAAATACTTGATCCTTCCAACTGAGACAGTACTTTATCCTATAATGTAGGCATGTACCACTACATCAAAGGATATTTCCTCCTCAAAACAAAGTTCCTTTTTCTGTCCATCTTCCATAGTCCAAATACTTGATCCTTCCAACTGAGACAGTACTTTATCCTATAATGTAGGCATGTACCACTACATCAAAGGATATTTCCTCCTCAAAACAAAGTTCCTTTTTCTGTCCATCTTCCATAGTCCAAATACGTGATCTTTCCAACTGAGACAGTACTTTATCCTATAATGTAGGCATGTACCACTACATCAAAGGATATTTCCTCCTCAAAACAAAGTTCCTTTTTCTGTCCATCTTCCATAGTCCAAATACGTGATCTTTCCAACTGAGACAGTACTTTATCCTATAATGTAGGCATGTACCACTACATCAAAGGATATTTCCTCCTCAAAACAAAGTTCCTTTTTCTGTCCATCTTCCATAGTCCAAATACTCGATCGTTCCAACTGAGACAGTACTTTATCCTATAATGTAGGCATGTACCACTACATCAAAGGATATTTCCTCCTCAAAATAAAGTTCCTTTTTCTGTCCATCTTCCATAGTCCAACTACTTGATCGTTACAACTGAGACAGTACTTTATCCTATAATGTAGGCATGTACCACTACATCAAAGGATATTTCCTCCTCAAAACAAAGTTCCTTTTTCTGTCCATCTTCCATAGTCCAACTACTTGATCGTTCCAACTGAGACAGTACTTTATCCTATAATGTAGGCATGTACCACTACATCAAAGGATATTTCCTCCTCAAAACAAAGGTCCTTTTTCTGTCCATCTTCCATAGTCCAACAACTTGATCGTTCCAACTGAGACAGTACATTATCCTATAATGTAGGCATGTACCACTACATCAAAAGATATTTCCTCCTCAAAACAAAGTTCCCTTTTCTGTCCGTCTTCCATAGTCCAAATACTTGATCGTTCCAACTGAGACAGTACTTTATCCTATAATATAGGCATGTACCACTACATCAAAGGATATTTCCTCCTCAAAACAAAGTTCCTTTTTCTGTCCATCTTCCATAGTCCAACTACTTGATCGTTACAACCGAGACAGTACTTTATCCTATAATGTAGGCATGTACCACTACATCAAAGGATATTTCCTCCTCAAAACAAAGTTCCTTTTTCTGTCCATCTTCCATAGTCCAACAACTTGATCGTTCCAACTGAGACAGTACATTATCCTATAATGTAGGCATGTACCACTACATCAAAAGATATTTCCTCCTCAAAACAAAGTTCCTTTTTCTGTCCATCTTCCATAGTCCAACTACTTGATCGTTACAACTGAGACAGTACTTTATCCTATAATGTAGGCATGTACCACTACATCAAAGGATATTTCCTCCTCATAACAAAGTTCCTTTTTCTGTCCATCTTCCATAGTCCAACAACTTGATCGTTACAACTGAGACAGTACTTTATCCTATAATGTAGGCATGTACCACTACATCAAAGGATATTTCCTCCTCAAAACAAAGTTCCTTTTTCTGTCCATCTTCCATAGTCCAAATACTCGATCGTTCCAACTGAGACAGTACTTTATCCTATAATGTAGGCATGTACCACTACATCAAAGGATATTTCCTCCTCAAAACAAAGTTCCTTTTTCTGTCCATCTTCCATAGTCCAACAACTTGATCGTTACAACTGAGACAGTACTTTATCCTATAATGTAGGCATGTACCACTACATCAAAGGATATTTCCTCCTCAAAACAAAGTTCCTTTTTCTGTCCATCTTCCATAGTCCAAATACTTGATCGTTACAACTGAGACAGTACTTTATCCTATAATGTAGGCATGTACCACTACATCAAAGGATATTTCCTCCTCAAAACAAAGTTCCTTTTTCTGTCCATCTTCCATAGTCCAACTACTTGATCGTTACAACTGAGACAGTACTTTATCCTATAATGTAGGCATGTACCACTACATCAAAGGATATTTCCTCCTCAAAACAAAGTTCCTTTTTCTGTCCATCTTCCATAGTCCAAATACTTGATCGTTCCAACTGAGACAGTACTTTATCCTATAATGTAGGCATGTACCACTACATCAAAGGATATTTCCTCCTCAAAATTATGTTCCTTTTTCTGTCCATCTTCCATAGTCCAACAACTTGATCGTTACAACTGAGACAGTACTTTATCCTATAATGTAGGCATGTACCACTACATCAAAGGATATTTCCTCCTCAAAACAAAGTTCCTTTTTCTGTCCATCTTCCATAGTCCAAATACTTGATCCTTCCAACTGAGACAGTACTTTATCCTATAATGTAGGCATGTACCACTACATCAAAGGATATTTCCTCCTCAAAACAAAGTTCCTTTTTCTGTCCATCTTCCATAGTCCAAATACTCGATCGTTCCAACTGAGACAGTACTTTATCCTATAATGTAGGCATGTACCACTACATCAAAGGATATTTCCTCCTCAAAACAAAGTTCCTTTTTCTGTCCATCTTCCATAGTCCAACTACTTGATCGTTACAACTGAGACAGTACTTTATCCTATAATGTAGGCATGTACCACTACATCAAAGGATATTTCCTCCTCAAAACAAAGTTCCTTTTTCTGTCCATCTTCCATAGTCCAACTACTTGATCGTTCCAACTGAGACAGTACTTTATCCTATAATGTAGGCATGTACCACTACATCAAAGGATATTTCCTCCTCAAAACAAAGGTCCTTTTTCTGTCCATCTTCCATAGTCCAACAACTTGATCGTTCCAACTGAGACAGTACATTATCCTATAATGTAGGCATGTACCACTACATCAAAAGATATTTCCTCCTCAAAACAAAGTTCCCTTTTCTGTCCGTCTTCCATAGTCCAAATACTTGATCGTTCCAACTGAGACAGTACTTTATCCTATAATATAGGCATGTACCACTACATCAAAGGATATTTCCTCCTCAAAACAAAGTTCCTTTTTCTGTCCATCTTCCATAGTCCAACTACTTGATCGTTACAACTGAGACAGTACTTTATCCTATAATGTAGGCATGTACCACTACATCAAAGGATATTTCCTCCTCAAAACAAAGTTCCTTTTTCTGTCCATCTTCCATAGTCCAACAACTTGATCGTTACAACTGAGACAGTACTTTATCCTATAATGTAGGCATGTACCACTACATCAAAGGATATTTCCTCCTCAAAACAAAGTTCCTTTTTCTGTCCATCTTCCATAGTCCAACTACTTGATCGTTACAACTGAGACAGTACTTTATCCTATAATGTAGGCATGTACCACTACATCAAAGGATATTTCCTCCTCAAAACAAAGTTCCTTTTTCTGTCCATCTTCCATAGTCCAACTACTTGATCGTTACAACTGAGACAGTACTTTATCCTATAATGTAGGCATGTACCACTACATCAAAGGATATTTCCTCCTCAAAACAAAGTTCCTTTTTCTGTCCATCTTCCATAGTCCAACTACTTGATCGTTACAACTGAGACAGTACATTATCCTATAATGTAGGCATGTACCACTACATCAAAGGATATTTCCTCCTCAAAACAAAGTTCCTTTTTCTGTCCATCTTCCATAGTCCAACTACTTGATCGTTTCAACTGAGACAGTACTTTATCCTATAATGTAGGCATGTACAACTACATCAACGGATATTTCCTCCTCAAAACAAAGTTCCTTTTTCTGTCCATCTTCCATAGTCCAGCTACTTGATCCTTCCAACTGAGACAGTACTTTATCCTATAATGTAGCCTTGTACCTCTACATCTAAAGATATTTCCTACTCAAAACAAAGTTCCTTTTTCTGTCCATCTTTTATAGTCCAGCTACCTGATCCTTCCAACTGAGACAGTACTTTATCCTATAATGTAGCCTTGTACCGCCACATCAAAGGATATTTCCTCCTCAAAACAAAGTTCCTTTTTCTGTCCATCCTCCATAGTCCAGCTACTTGATCCTTCCAACTGAGAAAGTACTTTATCCTATAATGTAGCCTTGTACCTCTACATCAAAGGATATTTCCTCCTCAAAACAAAGTTCCTTTTTCTGCCCATCTTCCATAGTCCAGCTACCTGATCCTTCCAACTGAGAAAGTACTTTATCCTATAATGTAGCCTTGTACCTCTATATCAAAGGATATTTCCTTCTCAAAACAAAGTTCCTTTTTCTGCCCATCTTCCATAGTCCAGCTACCTGATCCTTCCAACTGAGAAAGTACTTTATCCTATAATGTAGCCTTGTACCTCTACATCAAAGGATATTTCCTTCTCAAAACAAAGTTCCTTTTTCTGCCCATCTTCCATAGTCCAGCTACCTGATCCTTCCAACTGAGAAAGTACTTTATCCTATAATGTAGCCTTGTACCTCTATATCAAAGGATATTTCCTTCTCAAAACAAAGTTCCTTTTTCTGCCCATCTTCCATAGTCCAGCTACCTGATCCTTCCAACTGAGAAAGTACTTTATCCTATAATGTAGCCTTGTACCTCTATATCAAAGGATATTTCCTTCTCAAAACAAAGTTCCTTTTTCTGCCCATCTTCCATAGTCCAGCTACCTGATCCTTCCAACTGAGAAAGTACTTTATCCTATAATGTAGCCTTGTACCTCCACATCAAAGGATATTTCCCTCTCAAAACAAAGTTCCTTTTTCTGTCCATTTTCCATAGTCCAGCTGCTTGATCCTTCCAACTGAGAAAGTACTTTATTTTATACTGTAGGTTTGTAAGTCTACACCAAAGGATATTTCCTCTTCAAAATAAAGTTCCTTTTTCTGTCCATCTTCCATAGTCCAACTACTTTGTCCTTCCTACTGAGTCAGTATTTTATCCAACAATGAAGGCCTGTACTCCTACATCAAAGGATATTTCCTCTTCAAAATAAATTTCCTTTCTCCATCTTCATAGTCCAGCTACTTGGTCCTCTCCACTGAGTCAGTACTTTATCCAACGATGAAGGCCTGTACTCCTACATCAAAAGATATTTCCTCCTCAAAGCAAAGTTCCTTTTTCGGTCCATCTTCCATAGTCCAGCTACTTGGTCCTTCCCACTGAGTCAGTACTTTATCCAATGATAAAGGCCTGTACTCCTACATCAAAGGATATTTCCTCCTCAAAGCAAAGTTCCTTTTTTTGTCCATCTTCCATAGTCCAACTACTTGGTCCTTCCCACTGAGTCAGTACTTTATCCAACGATGAAGGCCTGTACTCCTACATCAAAGGATATTTCCTCCTCAAAACAAAGTTCCTCTTTCTCTTCATCTTTTATGGTCCAACTACTTGGTCCTTTTCACTGAGTCAGTACTTTATCCAATGATGAAGGCCTGTACTCCTACATCAAAGAATATTTCCTCTTCAAAACAAAGTTCCTTTTTCTCTTCATGTTCTATGGCCCAACTACTTGGTCCTTCCCACTGAGTCAGTACTTTATCCAATGATGAAGGCCTATACTCCTACATCAAAGTATATTTCCTCCTCAAAACAAAGTTCCTCTTTCTCTTCATCTTTTATGGTCCAACTACTTGGTCCTTTTCACTGAGTCAGTACTTTATCCAATGATGAAGGCCTGTACTCCTACATCAAAGAATATTTCCTCTTCAAAACAAAGTTCCTTTTTCTGTCCATCTTCTATAGTCCAACTACTTAGTCCTTTCCACTGAGTCAGTACTTTATCCAATGATGAAGGCCTGTACTCCTACATCAAAGGATATTTCCTCCTCAAAGCAAAGTTCCTTTTTCCATCCATCTTCTATAGTCCAACTACTTGGTCCTTTCCACTGAGTCAGTACTTTACCCAACGATGAAGGCCTGTACTCCTACATCAAAGGATATATCCTCCTCAAAACAAAGTTCCTTTTTCTATCCATCTTCCATAGTTCAACTACTTGGTCCTTTCCACTGAGTCAGTACTTTACCCAACGATGAAGGCCTGTACTCCTACATCAAAGGATATTTCCTCCTCAAAGCAAAGTTCCTTTTTCCGTCCATCTTCTATAGTCCAACTACTAGGCCCTTTCCACTGAGTCAGTAATTTATCCAACGATGAAGGCCTGTACTCCTACATCAAAGGATATTTCCTCTTCAAAGCAAAGTTCCTTTTTCTGTCCATCTTCCATAGTCCAATTACCTGGTCCTTCCCATTGAGTCAGTACTTTATCCAATGATGAAGGCCTGTACTCCTACATCAAAAGATATTTCCTCCTCAAAGCAAAGTTCCTTTTTCTGTCCATCTTCCATAGTCCAACTACATGGTCCTTTCCACTGAGTCAGTACTTTATCCAATGATGAAGGCCTGTACTCCTACATCAAAGGATATTTCCTCCTCAAAGCAAAGTTCCTTTTTCCGTCCATCTTCTATAGTCCAACTACTAGGCCCTTTCCACTGAGTCAGTAATTTATCCAACGATGAAGGTCTGTACTCCTACATCAAAGGATATTTCCTCCTCAAAGCAAAGTTCCTTTTTCTGTCCATCTTCCATAGTCCAACTACTTGGTCCTTTCCACTGATTCAGTACTTTATCCAACGATGAAGGCCTGTACTCCTACATCAAAGGATATTTCAACCTCAAAGCAAAGTTCCTTTTTCTGTCCATCTTCCATAGTCCAACTACTTGGTCCTTTCCACTGAGTCAGTACTTTATCCAACGATGAAGGCCTGTACTCCTACATCAAAGGATATTTCCTCCTCAATGCAAAATTCCTTTTTCTGTCCATCTTCCATAGTCCAACTACTTGGTCCTTCCCACTGAGTCAGTACTTTATCCAACGATGAAGGCCTGTACTCCTACATCAAAGAATATTTCCTTCTCAAAACAAAGCTCCTTTTTCTGTCCTTCTTCCATAGTCCAACTACTTGGTCCTTCCCACCGAGTCAGTACTTTATCCAACGATGAAGGCATGTACTCCTATATCAAAGGATATTTCCTCCTCAAAGCAAAGTTCCTTTTTCTGTCCATCTTCCATAGTCCACCTACTTGGTCCTTCCCACTGAGTCAATACTTTATCCAATGATGAAGGCCTGTACTCCTACATCAAAGGATATTTCCTCCTCAAAGCAAAGTTCCTTTTTCTGTCCATCTTCCATAGTCCAACTACTTGGTCCTTCCCACTGAGTCAGTACTTTATCCAACGATGAAGGCCTGTACTCCTACATCAAAGGATATTT
>NC_090767.1:47345707-47365707 GCF_036898095.1 Palaemon carinicauda
AATACCATCATACACATGCACACTTGCTTTCACCAAATTACTTGCTTCCGAACCTTCCACTACATATTCACAATTGTCACTATTGGCAATTCCCAGACTATTCGGCCATGCAACTTTTACACTGACAACCTCACTCGCATCTTTAGACAATTTAACACCTTCTTTTGCTATTAACGGCACACCTTTCCATACCTTCGTACATACACTACCATCTTCATTCAAATAAAATTCCCCACAAAATTTACCCTTAACTTTCATCTCTATCATATTTACACTAGGATGTACAATCATACCGCATTTTTTCAAGAAGTTATAACCTAACAACACATCGTATTTGTCATTTACTCCCTCAACCACATAAAAATCATTATCTTCCATCATCAGCCCCCCAATCATAACATTTTCTCGTACCTTTCCTTGCACAGACATACTTAAATTACCGATCCCTTTCACTTCACCTTTACACCCCCTACATTCACACACATCCCTTACCTTATTGTATGCATTCCTAAACATTAAATTGACACCACAACCAGTATCAATCAGACCAACTAGCTCTATTCCATTAAAATTTACTTTTGCACTCATGCAGTCATAAGCTCTTTCGCCCATCACATCTTCATGTAATAAACCTTCACGAACATGCATCACATTCACCTCCGCACACACTCGAGGACTCACCCAGCTGAACCCTCTTACACTCTAGTTTCCCGAACATCCTGGCTGATTTCCTCCCTTCTTCCTACATACCCTAGCTACATGCCCATCTGCACCACATTCAGTACACTTACCCCGTGGCTCCTTGCACATTCTAGCATAATGCCCATCCTTACCACAATTACCGCAAATCACATTTGTACGATTACTCCGACATCCACTCGCTATGTGCCCTGTCATACCACACCGATAACATTTTACCCCTTTCTCTTTCGTGCACTCGCTAATTCTATGCCCTACCTCACCACATCCAAAACAAGCACCAAGAGCCCATCTACATTCATTCTTCTTATGTCCTACTTTCCCACATCTATAACACTTCTCTTCACGGATACAACTACCTGACCTATCTTGCGGCGCACTAGCACTCCTATCCCTCCAAACCTGATTCCCTTGCCTAAACCCTTCATTTGTCCTTACAGGTATTCCCACATTACTCGCCCTAACACTCCTATCTACTACATTATCAGCTACCCTCATTGGTCCTCTCAAAATTGCGTCCTTATAACTACCAAATTCTATTACACTTTCTTCCATTCCAGTTCTTACACTCACAGATTTACTTTCTTTCATGCACCTATCTAACTCATAATCCTCAACTATCTCTAGTATATCATCCCATGTCAATCTCTCTTGCGTCCACCTCATTTTCTCTTTGCGTTTCAAATTAATAAATTCACACACATTCTCAGGTACTGTTGCCAAAAACTTCCTCATTAACTCCTTATTCTCATTTATACCTTCATCCCCATACTTCTTCCTAGCTAAAGTTTCCAACCTACATACGTACATTGATATAGCTTCTCCTGCATTCATCCTTGCCTCATCAAAATCATTTTTACGCTTATACTTAACACTCCCTTTCATACGTTTTACCTGCTCAATTATTCTCGTTTTCACACTTTCATAATCAACGTCCCCTACACTCATTATCACTCCATACATCGTCAACAAATACCCAGTCAAATATTCTCCTAACTCCCTAGCCCAAACTCTTTTACTATCACCATACTTATCCTGACAATACCTCTCATACTCCTTGAAAAAATCATTTACATCCCTACTGCTATGCTCATTGAACCTTTCACACCGAGGTACCTCTCTCATAAACACAGTCTTACACACATCACGTTCATTCTCACTGCTATCATCACTGTCTACTCCCTTGTTACCTTCTTCCTCATTCGAATATAATGAATCCACTTCCACACTTAAATTCCTATCCTTAACCATTCCCTTCTTACCCTTTTTCTTACTTACCACTTTCACCCATTCACGATCGTCCTTGCTATCAGCCTGATACTTTTTCTTCTCTTTCTTCACATCACTTTTACCTTTCCTTTCATCTTTCCTCTCCCCTTTCTGTTCATCCTTACTATGCCTAATTCCCTTATCTTCAATATCACCATCACTATTACTACTATCACTATCACTTCCTTTCCCATTATCACCTACCTTAACCTTCTCTTTCACTACCAACCCATTACCCGAAGCTGAGGACACTCCTCCGACTGCACCTTCACCCATTATAGTTTTCATCATCCCCATGACTTGCCCCATCATATCTTCCATTCGTTTCTCCATTCGTTCTTCATTCTCTCGCATCCTCATCTCAACACATTCTTCCACTCTCTCTACTGTCCCCTTTAACTCCCTAAGCTCCTTCTGCATCGCCGCATTCTCCCAGTTCAACCTCTCATTCTCTATTAGCAACCTCTCCTCACGCTCCTTACTCAGCCGCAATTCCTCCTTCAGTAACTTGTTCTGCTCTTCCATTTTTCATCAACCTTAATCCTAAATTCTTAACCTAATTCCGTCCTTCGTCCAACAGTCCAGCTTCTATCCCACCTCAGCAGTCCCTGTTCGGGCGCCAAAATAATGTGGCGGGATGTTGCAAAAACAACCCCACACCCTGAATCACACCTACTGACAATGGTCCCACAACACAAACTTTCCCCTTACTTTATCAACTGGACTCTTGGACAAAAGGACAAACAAAACAAAACATACCCTTAAAACTATATTTCCTAATACCACAATACTTAACATGGAACCATTCACAATCAAAATAATAATCACACTTACAACTAATCATAAACTTCACACTAAATATATAATAACCACCATTCAAATAATCAACGAAACCCCTAACAAAACTTAAATCACCCGCACACCAACACCCAAATAAATATGTTTATATATATTTTATAGACACCAACACTGTCTATACACACAAGCCAACTGTCTTTTATGGCACAACACCACTATATGAAACCCGAAGATTGTTTTCAATTTCCATAACGGACTTAACTCCTCGGGGTCATGGGTGTCATCGTCGTCGATATCATCATCATCATCATCCTAAATCTTAATTGTAATAAACAGGCCAGGTCGTCAACAGTTGATCAATCAAATGAGCAGTCCAAACAAAATCGTAATACAAGCCAAGTCATCAACAATACATCCACTTTCAAAAAACTTGGGTCTCTCCAAAGGAGGAATCGCAGCCTGCCAAAATAAAAAAGAAAAACACTTACGAACACTTCTAGCTAACTGAACTATCGCACTATAATCAAAGATAAATAATAAATTGTTCCTATCATTCACAATCACGACAAGCAAAGATAAACAAAACTGTACTTACTTTGAAAATCAAAAACCACTTCCACGCTGGTCAGAAAAATATAAATGTAATCCAGCTCTCACACAACTGCCTTATGCTGCAGTCAAATAAAAAAGCATTCGCTCCGAAACATTCACCACTGTCGTAACCTAACTAAAACATGTAAACAAACAATCTCATTTATACCAACAGTCTTTCTCACCACCAACGATCGTTAACCTAACTACTTTCGCTCGCTAACACAATCTCTCTCTCTCTCTCTCTCTCTCAGGATTTGGCAAAAACAAAAATAAAATAAAGCAAAAATAAATCCTCCACATCAGCAGGTAGATGTATAGGCTCCCCAAAACACCAATCCTTAGTTCACACCCTCCCCATCAAGCTAGGATCAGGGAGGATCAGGCAATGGCTGATGATGACTCAGCAGGTAGATGTATAGGCTCCCCGAAACACCAATCCTTAGTTCACACCCTCCCCATCAAGCTAGGATCAGGGAGGATCAGGCAATGGCTGATGATGACTCAGCAGGTAGATGTATAGGCTCCCCAAAACACCAATCCTTAGTTCACACCCTCCCCATCAAGCTAGGATCAGGGAGGATCAGGCAATGGCTGATGATGACTCAGCAGGTAGATGTATAGGCTCCCCAAAACACCAATCCTTAGTTCACACCCTCCCCATCAAGCTAGGATCAGGGAGGGTCAGGCAATGGCTGATGATGACTCAGCAGGTAGATGTATAGGCTCCCCAAAACACCAATCCTTAGTTCACACCCTCCCCATCAAGCTAGGATCAGGGAGGGTCAGGCAATGGCTGATGATGACTCAGCAGGTAGATGTATAGGCTCCCCAAAACACCAATCCTTAGTTCACACCCTCCCCATCAAGCTAGGATCAGGGAGGATCAGGCAATGGCTGATGATGACTCAGCAGGTAGATGTATAGGCTCCCCAAAACACCAATCCTTAGTTCACACCCTCCCCATCAAGCTAGGATCAGGGAGGATCAGGCAATGGCTGATGATGACTCAGCAGGTAGATGTATAGGCTCCCCAAAACACCAATCCTTAGTTCACACCCTCCCCATCAAGCTAGGATCAGGGAGGATCAGGCAATGGCTGATGATGACTCAGCAGGTAGATGTATAGGCTCCCCAAAACACCAATCCTTAGTTCACACCCTCCCCATCAAGCTAGGATCAGGGAGGATCAGGCAATGGCTGATGATGACTCAGCAGGTAGATGTATAGGCTCCCCAAAACACCAATTCTTAGTTCACACCCTCCCCATCAAGCTAGGATCAGGGAGGGTCAGGCAATGGCTGATGATGACTCAGCAGGTAGATGTATAGGCTCCCCAAAACACCAATCCTTAGTTCACACCCTCCCCATCAAGCTAGGATCAGGGAGGGTCAGGCAATGGCTGATGATGACTCAGCAGGTAGATGTATAGGCTCCCCAAAACACCAATCCTTAGTTCACACCCTCCCCATCAAGCTAGGATCAGGGAGGATCAGGCAATGGCTGATGATGACTCAGCAGGTAGATGTATAGGCTCCCCGAAACACCAATTCTTAGTTCACACCCTCCCCATCAAGCTAGGATCAGGGAGGATCAGGCAATGGCTGATGATGACTCAGCAGGTAGATGTATAGGCTCCCCAAAACACCAATCCTTAGTTCACACCCTCCCCATCAAGCTAGGATCAGGGAGGGTCAGGCAATGGCTGATGATGACTCAGTAGGTAAATGTATAGGCTCCCCAAAACACCAATCCTTAGTTCACACCCTCCCCATCAAGCTAGGATCAGGGAGGGTCAGGCAATGGCTGATGATGACTCAGCAGGTAGATGTACAGGCTCCCCAAAACACCAATCCTTAGTTCACACCCTCCCCATCAAGCTAGGATCAGGGAGGATCAGGCAATGGCTGATGATGACTCAGCAGGTAGATGTATAGGCTCCCCAAAACACCAATTCTTAGTTCACACCCTCCCCATCAAGCTAGGATCAGGGAGGATCAGGCAATGGCTGATGATGACTCAGCAGGTAGATGTATAGGCTCCCCAAAACACCAATCCTTAGTTCACACCCTCCCCATCAAGCTAGGATCAGGGAGGGTCAGGCAATGGCTGATGATGACTCAGCAGGTAAATGTATAGGCTCCCCAAAACACCAATCCTTAGTTCACACCCTCCCCATCAAGCTAGGATCAGGGAGGATCAGGCAATGGCTGATGATGACTCAGCAGGTAGATGTATAGGCTCCCCAAAACACCAATCCTTAGTTCACACCCTCCCCATCAAGCTAGGATCAGGGAGGGTCAGGCAATGGCTGATGATGACTCAGCAGGTAAATGTATAGGCTCCCCGAAACACCAATCCTTAGTTCACACCCTCCCCATCAAGCTAGGATCAGGGAGGATCAGGCAATGGCTGATGATGACTCAGCAGGTAGATGTATAGGCTCCCCGAAACACCAATCCTTAGTTCACACCCTCCCCATCAAGCTAGGATCAGGGAGGATCAGGCAATGGCTGATGATGACTCAGCAGGTAGATGTATAGGCTCCCCAAAACACCAATCCTTAGTTCACACCCTCCCCATCAAGCTAGGATCAGGGAGGATCAGGCAATGGCTGATGATGACTCAGCAGGTAGATGTATAGGCTCCCCAAAACACCAATCCTTAGTTCACACCCTCCCCATCAAGCTAGGATCAGGGAGGATCAGGCAATGGCTGATGATGACTCAGCAGGTAGATGTATAGGCTCCCCAAAACACCAATCCTTAGTTCACACCCTCCCCATCAAGCTAGGATCAGGGAGGGTCAGGCAATGGCTGATGATGACTCAGCAGGTAGATGTATAGGCTCCCCAAAACACCAATCCTTAGTTCACACCCTCCCCATCAAGCTAGGATCAGGGAGGGTCAGGCAATGGCTGATGATGACTCAGCAGGTAGATGTATAGGCTCCCCAAAACACCAATCCTTAGTTCACACCCTCCCCATCAAGCTAGGATCAGGGAGGGTCAGGCAATGGCTGATGATGACTCAGCAGGTAGATGTATAGGCTCCCCGAAACACCAATCCTTAGTTCACACCCTCCCCATCAAGCTAGGATCAGGGAGGGTCAGGCAATGGCTGATGATGACTCAGCAGGTAGATGTATAGGCTCCCCGAAACACCAATCCTTAGTTCACACCCTCCCCATCAAGCTAGGATCAGGGAGGGTCAGGCAATGGCTGATGATGACTCAGCAGGTAGATGTATAGGCTCCCCGAAACACCAATCCTTAGTTCACACCCTCCCCATCAAGCTAGGATCAGGGAGGGTCAGGCAATGGCTGATGATGACTCAGTAGGTAAATGTATAGGCTCCCCGAAACACCAATCCTTAGTTCACACCCTCCCCATCAAGCTAGGATCAGGGAGGGTCAGGCAATGGCTGATGATGACTCAGCAGGTAGATGTATAGGCTCCCCGAAACACCAATCCTTAGTTCACACCCTCCCCATCAAGCTAGGATCAGGGAGGGTCAGGCAATGGCTGATGATGACTCAGTAGGTAAATGTATAGGCTCCCCGAAACACCAATCCTTAGTTCACACCCTCCCCATCAAGCTAGGATCAGGGAGGATCAGGCAATGGCTGATGATGACTCAGCAGGTAGATGTATAGGCTCCCCGAAACACCAATCCTTAGTTCACACCCTCCCCATCAAGCTAGGATCAGGGAGGGTCAGGCAATGGCTGATGATGACTCAGCAGGTAGATGTATAGGCTCCCCAAAACACCAATCCTTAGTTCACACCCTCCCCATCAAGCTAGGATCAGGGAGGGTCAGGCAATGGCTGATGATGACTCAGCAGGTAGATGTATAGGCTCCCCAAAACACCAATCCTTAGTTCACACCCTCCCCATCAAGCTAGGATCAGGGAGGGTCAGGCAATGGCTGATGATGACTCAGCAGGTAGATGTATAGGCTCCCCAAAACACCAATCCTTAGTTCACACCCTCCCCATCAAGCTAGGATCAGGGAGGGTCAGGCAATGGCTGATGATGACTCAGCAGGTAGATGTATAGGCTCCCCAAAACACCAATCCTTAGTTCACACCCTCCCCATCTAGCTAGGATCAGGGAGGGTCAGGCAATGGCTGATGATGACTCAGCAGGTAGATGTATAGGCTCCCCAAAACACCAATCCTTAGTTCACACCCTCCCCATCTAGCTAGGATCAGGGAGGGTCAGGCAATGGCTGATGATGACTCAGCAGGTAGATGTATAGGCTCCCCAAAACACCAATCCTTAGTTCACACCCTCCCCATCTAGCTAGGATCAGGGAGGGTCAGGCAATGGCTGATGATGACTCAGCAGGTAGATGTATAGGCTCCCCAAAACACCAATCCTTAGTTCACACCCTCCCCATCAAGCTAGGATCAGGGAGGGTCAGGCAATGGCTGATGATGACTCAGCAGGTAGATGTATAGGCTCCCCAAAACACCAATCCTTAGTTCACACCCTCCCCATCAAGCTAGGATCAGGGAGGATCAGGCAATGGCTGATGATGACTCAGCAGGTAGATGTATAGGCTCCCCAAAACACCAATCCTTAGTTCACACCCTCCCCATCAAGCTAGGATCAGGGAGGGTCAGGCAATGGCTGATGATGACTCAGTAGGTAAATGTATAGGCTCCCCAAAACACCAATCCTTAGTTCACACCCTCCCCATCAAGCTAGGATCAGGGAGGGTCAGGCAATGGCTGATGATGACTCAGCAGGTAGATGTATAGGCTCCCCAAAACACCAATCCTTAGTTCACACCCTCCCCATCAAGCTAGGATCAGGGAGGGTCAGGCAATGGCTGATGATGACTCAGCAGGTAGATGTATAGGCTCCCCGAAACACCAATCCTTAGTTCACACCCTCCCCATCAAGCTAGGATCAGGGAGGGTCAGGCAATGGCTGATGATGACTCAGCAGGTAGATGTATAGGCTCCCCGAAACACCAATCCTTAGTTCACACCCTCCCCATCAAGCTAGGATCAGGGAGGATCAGGCAATGGCTGATGATGACTCAGCAGGTAGATGTATAGGCTCCCCGAAACACCAATCCTTAGTTCACACCCTCCCCATCAAGCTAGGATCAGGGAGGATCAGGCAATGGCTGATGATGACTCAGAAGGTAGATGTATAGGCTCCCCAAAACACCAATCCTTAGTTCACACCCTCCCCATCAAGCTAGGATCAGGGAGGGTCAGGCAATGGCTGATGATGACTCAGCAGGTAGATGTATAGGCTCCCCAAAACACCAATCCTTAGTTCACACCCTCCCCATCAAGCTAGGATCAGGGAGGATCAGGCAATGGCTGATGATGACTCAGCAGGTAGATGTATAGGCTCCCCAAAACACCAATCCTTAGTTCACACCCTCCCCATCAAGCTAGGATCAGGGAGGATCAGGCAATGGCTGATGATGACTCAGCAGGTAGATGTATAGGCTCCCCAAAACACCAATCCTTAGTTCACACCCTCCCCATCAAGCTAGAATCAGGGAGGATCAGGCAATGGCTGATGATGACTCAGCAGGTAGATGTATAGGCTCCCCAAAACACCAATCCTTAGTTCACACCCTCCCCATCAAGCTAGGATCAGGGAGGGTCAGGCAATGGCTGATGATGACTCAGCAGGTAGATGTATAGGCTCCCCAAAACACCAATCCTTAGTTCACACCCTCCCCATCAAGCTAGGATCAGGGAGGGTCAGGCAATGGCTGATGATGACTCAGCAGGTAGATGTATAGGCTCCCCAAAACACCAATCCTTAGTTCACACCCTCCCCATCAAGCTAGGATCAGGGAGGATCAGGCAATGGCTGATGATGACTCAGCAAGTAGATGTATAGGCTCCCCAAAACACCAATCCTTAGTTCACACCCTCCCCATCAAGCTAGGATCAGGGAGGATCAGGCAATGGCTGATGATGACTCAGCAGGTAGATGTATAGGCTCCCCAAAACACCAATCCTTAGTTCACACCCTCCCCATCAAGCTAGGATCAGGGAGGATCAGGCAATGGCTGATGATGACTCAGCAGGTAGATGTATAGGCTCCCCAAAACACCAATCCTTAGTTCACACCCTCCCCATCAAGCTAGGATCAGGGAGGATCAGGCAATGGCTGATGATGACTCAGCAGGTAGATGTATAGGCTCCACAAAACACCAATCCTTAGTTCACACCCTCCCCATCAAGCTAGGATCAGGGAGGATCAGGCAATGGCTGATGATGACTCAGCAGGTAGATGTATAGGCTCCCCAAAACACCAATCCTTAGTTCACACCCTCCCCATCAAGCTAGGATCAGGGAGGGTCAGGCAATGGCTGATGATGACTCAGCAGGTAGATGTATAGGCTCCCCAAAACACCAATTCTTAGTTCACACCCTCCCCATCAAGCTAGGATCAGGGAGGATCAGGCAATGGCTGATGATGACTCAGCAGGTAGATGTATAGGCTCCCCAAAACACCAATTCTTAGTTCACACCCTCCCCATCAAGCTAGGATCAGGGAGGATCAGGCAATGGCTGATGATGACTCAGCAGGTAGATGTATAGGCTCCCCAAAACACCAATTCTTAGTTCACACCCTCCCCATCAAGCTAGGATCAGGGAGGATCAGGCAATGGCTGATGATGACTCAGCAGGTAGATGTATAGGCTCCCCAAAACACCAATTCTTAGTTCACACCCTCCCCATCAAGCTAGGATCAGGGAGGGTCAGGCAATGGCTGATGATGACTCAGCAGGTAGATGTATAGGCTCCCCGAAACACCAATCCTTAGTTCACACCCTCCCCATCAAGCTAGGATCAGGGAGGGTCAGGCAATGGCTGATGATGACTCAGCAGGTAGATGTATAGGCTCCCCGAAACACCAATCCTTAGTTCACACCCTCCCCATCAAGCTAGGATCAGGGAGGATCAGGCAATGGCTGATGATGACTCAGCAGGTAGATGTATAGGCTCCCCAAAACACCAATCCTTAGTTCACACCCTCCCCATCAAGCTAGGATCAGGGAGGATCAGGCAATGGCTGATGATGACTCAGCAGGTAGATGTATAGGCTCCCCAAAACACCAATCCTTAGTTCACACCATCCCCATCAAGCTAGGATCAGGGAGGGTCAGGCAATGGCTGATGATGACTCAGTAGGTAAATGTATAGTCTCCCCGAAACACCAATCCTTAGTTCACACCCTCCCCATCAAGCTAGGATCAGGGAGGATCAGGCAATGGCTGATGATGACTCAGCAGGTAGATGTATAGGCTCCCCAAAACACCAATCCTTAGTTCACACCCTCCCCATCAAGCTAGGATCAGGGAGGGTCAGGCAATGGCTGATGATGACTCAGCAGGTAGATGTATAGGCTCCCCAAAACACCAATCCTTAGTTCACACCCTCCCCATCAAGCTAGGATCAGGGAGGGTCAGGCAATGGCTGATGATGACTCAGTAGGTAAATGTATAGGCTCCCCAAAACACCAATCCTTAGTTCACACCCTCCCCATCAAGTTAGGATCAGGGAGGATCAGGCAATGGCTGATGATGACTCAGCAGGTAGATGTATAGGCTCCCCAAAACACCAATCCTTAGTTCACACCCTCCCCATCAAGTTAGGATCAGGGAGGGTCAGGCAATGGCTGATGATGACTCAGCAGGTAGATGTATAGGCTCCCCAAAACACCAATCCTTAGTTCACACCCTCCCCATCAAGCTAGGATCAGGGAGGATCAGGCAATGGCTGATGATGACTCAGCAGGTAGATGTATAGGCTCCCCAAAACACCAATCCTTAGTTCACACCCTCCCCATCAAGCTAGGATCAGGGAGGATCAGGCAATGGCTGATGATGACTCAGCAGGTAGATGTATAGGCTCCCCAAAACACCAATCCTTAGTTCACACCCTCCCCATCAAGCTAGGATCAGGGAGGATCAGGCAATGGCTGATGATGACTCAGCAGGTAGATGTATAGGCTCCCCAAAACACCAATCCTTAGTTCACACCCTCCCCATCAAGCTAGGATCAGGGAGGGTCAGGCAATGGCTGATGATGACTCAGCAGGTAGATGTATAGGCTCCCCAAAACACCAATCCTTAGTTCACACCCTCCCCATCAAGCTAGGATCAGGGAGGATCAGGCAATGGCTGATGATGACTCAGCAGGTAGATGTATAGGCTCCCCAAAACACCAATCCTTAGTTCACACCCTCCCCATCAAGCTAGGATCAGGGAGGATCAGGCAATGGCTGATGATGACTCAGCAGGTAGATGTATAGGCTCCCCAAAACACCAATCCTTAGTTCACACCCTCCCCATCAAGCTAGG
Source organism: Palaemon carinicauda (assembly GCF_036898095.1). Taxonomy (NCBI): domain Eukaryota; kingdom Metazoa; phylum Arthropoda; class Malacostraca; order Decapoda; family Palaemonidae; genus Palaemon; species Palaemon carinicauda. The sequence goes on from NC_090767.1 coordinate 47,357,414, forward strand.
ATCAGGGAGGATGAGGCAATGGCTGATGATGACTCAGCAGGTAGATGTATAGGCTCCCCAAAACACCAATTCTTAGTTCACACCCTCCCCATCAAGCTAGGATCAGGGAGGGTCAGGCAATGGCTGATGATGACTCAGCAGGTAGATGTATAGGCTCCCCAAAACACCAATCCTTAGTTCACACCCTCCCCATCAAGCTAGGATCAGGGAGGGTCAGGCAATGGCTGATGATGACTCAGCAGGTAGATGTATAGGCTCCCCAAAACACCAATCCTTAGTTCACACCCTCCCCATCAAGCTAGGATCAGGGAGGATCAGGCAATGGCTGATGATGACTCAGCAGGTAGATGTATAGGCTCCCCAAAACACCAATCCTTAGTTCACACCCTCCCCATCAAGCTAGGATCAGGGAGGGTCAGGCAATGGCTGATGATGACTCAGCAGGTAGATGTATAGGCTCCTAGATGTATAGGCTCCCCAAAACACCAATCCTTAGTTCACACCCTCCCCATCAAGCTAGGATCAGGGAGGATCAGGCAATGGCTGATGATGACTCAGCAGGTAGATGTATAGGCTCCCCAAAACACCAATCCTTAGTTCACACCCTCCCCATCAAGCTAGGATCAGGGAGGGTCAGGCAATGGCTGATGATGACTCAGCAGGTAGATGTATAGGCTCCCCAAAACACCAATTCTTAGTTCACACCCTCCCCATCAAGCTAGGATCAGGGAGGATCAGGCAATGGCTGATGATGACTCAGCAGGTAGATGTATAGGCTCCCCAAAACACCAATTCTTAGTTCACACCCTCCCCATCAAGCTAGGATCAGGGAGGATCAGGCAATGGCTGATGATGACTCAGCAGGTAGATGTATAGGCTCCCCAAAACACCAATCCTTAGTTCACACCCTCCCCATCAAGCTAGGATCAGGGAGGGTCAGGCAATGGCTGATGATGACTCAGCAGGTAGATGTATAGGCTCCCCAAAACACCAATCCTTAGTTCACACCCTCCCCATCAAGCTAGGATCAGGGAGGATCAGGCAATGGCTGATGATGACTCAGCAGGTAGATGTATAGGCTCCCCAAAACACCAATCCTTAGTTCACACCCTCCCCATCAAGCTAGGATCAGGGAGGATCAGGCAATGGCTGATGATGACTCAGCAGGTAGATGTATAGGCTCCCCAAAACACCAATCCTTAGTTCACACCCTCCCCATCAAGCTAGGATCAGGGAGGGTCAGGCAATGGCTGATGATGACTCAGTAGGTAAATGTATAGGCTCCCCGAAACACCAATCCTTAGTTCACACCCTCCCCATCAAGCTAGGATCAGGGAGGATCAGGCAATGGCTGATGATGACTCAGCAGGTAGATGTATAGGCTCCCCGAAACACCAATCCTTAGTTCACACCCTCCCCATCAAGCTAGGATCAGGGAGGGTCAGGCAATGGCTGATGATGACTCAGCAGGTAGATGTATAGGCTCCCCAAAACACCAATCCTTAGTTCACACCCTCCCCATCAAGCTAGGATCAGGGAGGATCAGGCAATGGCTGATGATGACTCAGCAGGTAGATGTATAGGCTCCCCAAAACACCAATCCTTAGTTCACACCCTCCCCATCAAGCTAGGATCAGGGAGGGTCAGGCAATGGCTGATGATGACTCAGCAGGTAGATGTATAGGCTCCCCAAAACACCAATCCTTAGTTCACACCCTCCCCATCAAGCTAGGATCAGGGAGGGTCAGGCAATGGCTGATGATGACTCAGTAGGTAAATGTATAGGCTCCCCAAAACACCAATCCTTAGTTCACACCCTCCCCATCAAGCTAGGATCAGGGAGGGTCAGGCAATGGCTGATGATGACTCAGTAGGTAGATGTATAGGCTCCCCGAAACACCAATCCTTAGTTCACACCCTCCCCATCAAGCTAGGATCAGGGAGGGTCAGGCAATGGCTGATGATGACTCAGCAGGTAGATGTATAGGCTCCCCGAAACACCAATCCTTAGTTCACACCCTCCCCATCAAGCTAGGATCAGGGAGGGTCAGGCAATGGCTGATGATGACTCAGTAGGTAAATGTATAGGCTCCCCGAAACACCAATCCTTAGTTCACACCCTCCCCATCAAGCTAGGATCAGGGAGGATCAGGCAATGGCTGATGATGACTCAGCAGGTAGATGTATAGGCTCCCCGAAACACCAATCCTTAGTTCACACCCTCCCCATCAAGCTAGGATCAGGGAGGATCAGGCAATGGCTGATGATGACTCAGCAGGTAGATGTATAGGCTCCCCGAAACACCAATCCTTAGTTCACACCCTCCCCATCAAGCTAGGATCAGGGAGGGTCAGGCAATGGCTGATGATGACTCAGCAGGTAGATGTATAGGCTCCCCAAAACACCAATCCTTAGTTCACACCCTCCCCATCAAGCTAGGATCAGGGAGGGTCAGGCAATGGCTGATGATGACTCAGCAGGTAGATGTATAGGCTCCCCAAAACACCAATCCTTAGTTCACACCCTCCCCATCAAGCTAGGATCAGGGAGGATCAGGCAATGGCTGATGATGACTCAGCAGGTAGATGTATAGGCTCCCCGAAACACCAATCCTTAGTTCACACCCTCCCCATCAAGCTAGGATCAGGGAGGATCAGGCAATGGCTGATGATGACTCAGCAGGTAGATGTATAGGCTCCCCAAAACACCAATCCTTAGTTCACACCCTCCCCATCAAGCTAGGATCAGGGAGGGTCAGGCAATGGCTGATGATGACTCAGCAGGTAGATGTATAGGCTCCCCAAAACACCAATCCTTAGTTCACACCCTCCCCATCAAGCTAGGATCAGGGAGGGTCAGGCAATGGCTGATGATGACTCAGCAGGTAGATGTATAGGCTCCCCAAAACACCAATCCTTAGTTCACACCCTCCCCATCTAGCTAGGATCAGGGAGGGTCAGGCAATGGTTGATGATGACTCAGCAGGTAGATGTATAGGCTCCCCAAAACACCAATCCTTAGTTCACACCCTCCCCATCAAGCTAGGATCAGGGAGGGTCAGGCAATGGCTGATGATGACTCAGCAGGTAGATGTATAGGCTCCCCAAAACACCAATCCTTAGTTCACACCCTCCCCATCTAGCTAGGATCAGGGAGGGTCAGGCAATGGCTGATGATGACTCAGCAGGTAGATGTATAGGCTCCCCAAAACACCAATCCTTAGTTCACACCCTCCTCATCAAGCTAGAATCAGGGAGGGCCAGGCAATGGCTAATGATGACTCAGTAGGTAGACTATAGGCTCCTCCAAACACCCATCCTTAGCTCACAATGCTGGCAAGTTTGCAGACACTACAAGAAACTATCTAGCTTAAGAGGGTTTCGAACCCAAGTACAGCATGTCGCCAAGTAGGGCCGTTTCCAATGGACTACCACAAACCCTAATTAGGTGCTGATGATCATACTAAAATAGAGGAAAAAGTATAGAATAAAATTACATATTAGTGCACACTCACATTCAAATAAAGTTTTATCATGTTATCCTTTAAAGAAAACAGTATCTATTACTCAATATTTGATTTTATGAGACGCGTTTGTGCTGACTTGCAGGAGTGTCCTTTTATCTCAGAAAAGTGTCCTACTAGCTGATAGGTTAGAATTTGATATTTTACATGTTAGTGCACACTCACATTCAAATAAAGTTTTATCATGTTATCCTTTAAAGAAAACAGTATCTATTACTCAATATTTGATTTTATGAGACGCGTTTGTGCTGACTTGCAGGAGTGTCCTTTTAAATCAGAAAAGTGTCCTACTAGCTGATAGGTTAGAATTATCTTGAGTATAGTACGTCGGGAATACCCAAATACCGGACGTTGAAGCATAAGCAAGATAAGAAGTTGCTCCGCTTCTGACTCGCAGATCGTTGTGTGTATAGACTTTAGGCCACAGAATCAAAACCTGGAGTTGGAGAAGCCATCCAGTGTCTAGTTTTTGGTAGTTCCATAGCCTCTGTACCATGATATGTGCTATCTTGGATTAGAGTTCTCTTGCTTGAGGGTACACTCAGGCACACTATTCTATCTGTTTACTTTCCTCACTGGGCTATCTATCCCCGTTGGAGCCCTTGGGCTTATAGCACCCTGGTGTTCCAACTAGGTTTGTAACTTAGCAAATAATAACAATGATTGTACCATAGCCTCTGTACCATGGCCTTCCGCTGTCTTGGGTTAGAGTTCTCATGTTTGAAGGTACAATCAGACGCACTAATCTATGTTTCCTTATTTCCATTCCTCACGGGGCTAGTTTCCCTTTTGGAGCCCTTGGGCTTACAGTATCCTGCTTTTCCATCTTGGGATGTAGCTTGGCTAATAATAATAATAATAATAATAATAATAATAATAATAATAATGTATATGTATATGTATATATGGTCAGACTCTAGGTCATTGTCACTGTCCCTTGTTCCTACCACTCACGAGCAACCTTTAAACCTTAAACCCTTTCCCTTTCAGAGCCAGCAAGGAACTTGGAACCAGAAAACATCACACTTAACCCCCAGATGTTCAATGTCAGCCATTTCTCCAGCCCACAAGAGGATCACGAGAGTATTAACAGCCTCTATGGAGTTACGATTAACAGAGAATCGCCACAATAAACTCGAGAAAAGTGCCCAATATGTGAAGATGCATTTGAACACACTGAATAGGATGACCTGAGGACTTTGTAGTTTATATATCACCAAATCTAATCTAATGTTGTTACTTATCTTAAGATATTTTATAGTCTTTATTCTTAAGATATTTTATATTTTTTATTCTTAAGATATTTTATATTCTTTATTCTTAAGATGTTTTATATTCTTTATTCTTAAGATATTTTATATTTTTTATTCATAAGATGTTCGTTGATTTTCATGTAGTTTATTTATTTCCTTTCCTATTTGGGCTATTAGAACGTTTGGGCTTATGTAATCCTGTTGTTCTAACAAGGGCTGTTGCTTAGCTAGTAGTAGTAGTAGTAGTAGTAGTAGTAGTAGTAGTAGTAGTATTCACGTAATTAAGTTCTAAGACCAATAGAATATTATTATTATTATTATTATTATTATTATTATTATTATTATTATTATCTAAGCTACAACCCTAGTTGGGCAATCAGGATACTGCCAACTCGAGGGCCACAACAGGGAAAATAGCCCAGTGAGGAAAAGAAATCAAGAAACATAGAATAGTGTGCCTGAATGTACCCTCAAGCAAGAGAACTCTAACCCAAGACAGTGGAAGATTTGATGAATGGGGTTAAAGTAATTACTGATACTTTAACTAGAATTTCACGATCTACTTTCTATAATACAAACAATCTCCATTGGAATATTTATCATGGAATCTTTATTATTGAAGATATTTTCCCTGTTGGGGCCCTTGGGCTTATAGCATCCTGCTTTTCCTACTAGGGTTGTAGCTTAGCAAGTAGTAGTAATAATAATAATAATAATAATAATAATAATAATAATAATAACAATAACAATAACAATGACAATAATAATATTAATAATAATAATAATAATAATAATAATAAAAATAAAGTATCATGAACTAATATTTTAAGATATATTCTAAGATATATTTCTAAAACTATCAACAAGAACATTCTTATACTCTTTTTTTTCTAGTTTTAATATAATATCTTAATTGTTCACACTTTTGATGTATCTTTAATTCCATCTTTCTGTATGAAGAAAATAAACCTAATTATATTCATGATTCCACATGTATTTCTTTTCCCTTAAAGAGATGTTCACCTAAATAATATCCAAATAAAAGAATTTTATTAGTAATGTCATTATTATTACTATCATTATTACTAGCCAAGCTACAACCCTAGTTGGAAAAGCAAGATGCTATAAGCCCAAGGGCTCCAACAGGGGAAAATAGCCCAGTGAGGAAAGGAAATAAGGAAATAAATAAATGATGGAAATATATTAACAATATATGAGTTTCCTAAGGAGTGTTAAGAAATGTAAAGACATAAAAGGTATATAATAAAAAAAAAAACGGCCGGAAATAAAAAACAATGAAAAGAAGACAAATTCCTTGCAGGGTTGTGGTGGTCTATTGGAAACGTCCCTGTCTGGCGTTCTGTTAGACGGGAGATCGAGTCAAGCTTAAACTCGATAGTTTCTTGTGGCGTCTGCAACCTCACCTTGTGAACTAAGGATGGGAGGATTTTGGGGAGCCTACAGGTCTACCTGCTGAGTCATCAGCAGCCATTACCTGGCCCACCCTGGTCCTAGCTTGGCTAGAGAGAAGGATATATGGTCAGTCTCTAGGGCAATGTATGTCGCTGCTCCTTGCCTCTGCCATTCATGAGCTGCCTTTAAACCTTTAAACTGTATATTATTATAGAAATTAATGCATAGCAATGTACAGACTATTTTGAGGGAGCCGGTAGGTCTAACTGCTAAGTCATCAGCAGCCATTGCCCGGCCCTCCCTGGTCCTAGATTGGGTGAAGAGGAAGTTGGGCGCTGATCATATGGATACAATTCTAGGGCAATGTCCTGCTATAAATTTTCAATGCCACTTGCCTCTGCCATTCATGAGCAGCCTATAAACTTTTAAACTGTATCTTAATATAGGCTTTAATCCATAGTAATATAAGGACTAATATCCCCTGTACTAAGGGGAGTTAAATGGCAGGACAGGATTAGAAATGAAACTATAAGAGAGATTACCCGAGTGCCATATGTGGATGAGTTCATGATGAGGGGTAGATGGAGATGGTTTGGGCATGCTCTTCCCACTCCCCTGGAGAGATTAGTTCACCAAACCTTCAGTTGGGCCCCACAAGGCACTAGAAGAGTTAGAACCAGGCCTACATGGCTGAGGACTCTGAAGCGCGAAGTAGGAGATGATGAATGAAGAAGTATTGAATTAAAAGCTCAAGATAGAGACGACAGTCTAATTCCACAAGGCACCAGAAGAGTTGGAAGACCCAGGCTTACATGGCTGAGGACTATGAAGCGCGAAGTAGGAGATGGTGAATGGAGAAGTATTGAATTAAAAGCTCAAGGTAGAGACGACTGGCGAAATCTAACCGAGGCCCTTTGCGTCAATAGGCGTGGGAGGAGATGCAGATGATGATAATAAAATAAGTAATAATAAATAAATCATAAACAAAGAAAATAACAAAGAACAACAAATTAGGTAAAGAAAAACTAAAATAAGAAAACAACGGATATACTATGATGCGAGACTCGTAACAACAACACACACACGCACACACACACACACACACACACGCACACAGCCTTGGAACATAAGCTACTTACAACTCAAAGAGCAATGGAAAGAATAATGATGGGACTAACACCGAGAGACAGAAAAAGAACAATATGGATACGAGCGCAATGAAAGCAGAGGATATTATAACATGTAAGAAAAAGAAATAGACATAATGGTTAGGGTCAGGACATATAATGAGAATGACAGATAATAGATTGGGCATTAAGAATAAACAGAATGGGTCCATAGATATGGCAAAAAAAAAAAAAAAAAAAAAAAGCAGGGGAAGGAAGAGAAGACGAAGGATTCACGAGCTAAGAAAATTTGTTGGTAAAGACTGGCATAGAGAGACTATTATCAAAGGCGAATGGAAGTACATGTCTGAGTCCTTTATCCTGCAGTGTACTAGTCATGACTGATGATTATATATATATATATATATATATATATATATATATATATATATATATATATATATGTATATATATATATATACATATATATATATATATATATATATATATATATATATATATATGTATATATATATATATATATATATATATATGTATATATACATACATATATATACTGTATATATATATATATATATATATATATATATATATATATATATACATATACTGTATATACATATATATATACTGTATATATATATATATATATATATATATATATATATACTGTATATATATATATATATATATATATATATATGTATATATACATATATATACTGTATATACATGTATTTTATATATATATATACAGTATATATATATATATATATATATATATATATATATATATATACAGTATATATATATATATATATATATATATATATATATATATATATATATATATACTGTATATATATATATACTGTGTATATATATATATATATAAATACATGTATATACAGTATATATATGTATATATACATATATATATATATATATATATATATATATATATATATATATATATAT
>NC_090767.1:47370707-47378207 GCF_036898095.1 Palaemon carinicauda
CTCACCGCGCCCTCAAGGCGTCCCTGATGGCGAGCTGCACCGACGGGGACTGGAAATCACGACTTCCTTGGGTACTCCTCGGCCTTCGCACCGCTCCTCGCGCAGATGGCGAACCTTCGCCCGCCGAAAAAGTTTACGGAGAAGCGCTCGCAGTTCCTGGCGAATTCTTTCCCTCATCAACCGACGACACGCAGCTGGATCACCTAAGGGACATCGCCAGGAAGTTCAGGCCGTGTCTCAAAACTTACCAGGACAGAACCAAGCACTTCAAGCCAAAAAACCTGGATGACTGCAGGTACGTTTTCGTCCGTGTCGAGGCTCATCGACAACCACTGACTAGACCTTATCGAGGTCCCTACCGGGTAATTAAAAAGACAATGAAAGCCTTCCTTCTCGACGTCCATGGCCAAGAGGACTGGGTCTCAATAGACCTCGTGAAACCAGCGTTTCTCGAAGAAAGTGACACCGCCTTCGCTGGACCTGGCAGACCCAGAGTTCCGCCTCAAAACAAGCCGCCCAACGAAAGAAAAATCATCAAACGACGACAAGAGGAAGAGATCCTTACACCGACCGCCAGCGCGCCCCTCCGTTCAAGAACAAGAGGAACCCTCCGACGCCCGAAGAAATACGAAGATTGATCATCAGCCCTCTACGCCGCCCGATGTCTTGGGGGGGGGGAGTACTTGTAAGGACACCGATCCCTTCGTCGTCCAGAAAATCGACAAACTACTTATTTATTTAAATTCTCTCTTCGCCACACTGTGGTTTCCTATGTATATATATTCCGCTCTACCAGAGCTACATTTTGATATATGTATCGTTTCATAACATGTTTCTGTCAACCCATAATTCATATATTTATAAGTGTAAGAAAACACATATATTTTGGCGGGCACTTCAATCTGACTTGGCGCCAACGTCATCCTACCTTTCCGTCCGCACCTTGTAATATACTTCCGTGCACATTCAAATAAAGTATCAGTTGATCTTCGTGACGCTTGTCTCACTGTCCTTACATTAGCTATTTTACAGATGCCTAGCTGGGATGATTGTATCTAATCTTAGCTTTAATAATAATTTATCGTGTATTTCCACTTGAAACACTCCTTTCTTTTATCATAAGAACCAGTTTATACTGCATCTTACAACCATCATTGGAATTTCGTATTCAGTCTTTAAGTCTTGGTGTTATAAATGAGATATCAACATTGTGAAGATGGGTTGATTTCAATTCAAAGCACAAAACACCTGAATTTGACAGGTATAAGTACAGAAGAATTGTCATTGACTTTTATCTTTCTTCGTGGCCAAGTAGTTTAGTCACTGTCTATACAAGCTTGCCGACCAGGGTTCGATTCCCGGCCGGGCAGAAGCTCTTGTCTTTGTGTGATTTCACCTGGGGCTCTGATCCCGAGGTCGTTAAGAGAATCCAGACATTAATGTATCAAAAATTTATATGGCTTATTTGAATATGAAAAACACGTCTAAATGTGCAAAATTTATCATTAATCGAATGCCAAGTAACAAACTACCAATTAGCTACGATGGTGAAGATGGGTTGATTTCAATTCTAAGTACAAAACACCTGAATTCGACAGGTATAAGTACAGAAGAATTGTCATTGACCTTCCTCTTTCTTCGTGGCCAAGTGGTTTAGTCACTGTCTATACAAGCTTGCCGACCAGGGTTCGATTCCCGGCCAGGCACAAGCTCTTGTCTTTGTGTGATTTCACCTGGGGCTCTGATCCCGAGGTCGTTAAGAGAATCCAGACATTAATGTATCAAAAATTTATATGGCTTATTTGAATATGAAAAACACGTCTAAATGTGCAAAATTTATCATTAATCGAATGCCAAGTAACAAACTACCAATTAGCTACGATGGTGAAGATGGGTTGATTTCAATTCTAAGTACAAAACACCTGAATTCGACAGGTATAAGTACAGAAGAATTGTCATTGACCTTCCTCTTTCTTCGTGGCCAAGTGGTTTAGTCACTGTCTATACAAGCTTGCCGACCAGGGTTCGATTCCCGGCCAGGCACAAGCTCTTGTCTTTGTGTGATTTCACCTGGGACTCTGATCCCGAGGTCGTTAAGAGAATCCAGACATTAATGTATCAAAAATTTATATGGCTTATTTGAATATGAAAAACACGTCTAAATGTGCAAAATTTATCATTAATCGAATGCCAAGTAACAAACTACCAATTAGCTACGATGGTGAAGATGGGTTGATTTCAATTCTAAGTACAAAACACCTGAATTCGACAGGTATAAGTACAGAAGAATTGTCATTGACTTTTATCTTTCTTCGTGGCCAAGTGGTTTAGTCACTGTCTATACAAGCTTGCCGACCAGGGTTCGATTCCCGGCCGGGCACAAGCTCTTGTCTTTGTGTGATTTCTCCTGGGGCTCTGATCCCGAGGTCGTTAAGAGAATCCAGACATTAATGTATCAAAAATTTATATGGCTTATTTGAATATGAAAAACTCGTCTAAATGTGCAAAATTTATCATATATATATATATATATATATATATATATATATATATATATATATATATATATATATATAAATCGAAGAACTATGTTTTCTGGCATGTAAGGTTAATTAATAGAAAACGATATATATATATATATATATATATATATATATATATATATATATATATATATATATATATATATATATATATAAATCGAAGAACTATGTTTTCTGGCATGTAAGGTTAATTAATAGAAAACGATATAGCAAATATTTCTAATTACACAGACGTAAGATGTATCAAATATGTAAATCACTCTTGAATTAAAAAGCTCTATGCAAACTTGAAATCATTTATGTAAAATTAGAAAAAGATTTAATCTGTATAATTCCTTTAGAAATAATAAAAAAAAATCTTTTAGCATTTCATAGGAAAGTTCTTGTAAACCTTAAAGTACAATAACTACAACAAGATACTTCCATAAAGTGTGAATTTTACGCATTTCAGTCTTTATCCACCAAATTCTTATATCAATTTAAGAAATTCTCAGGAAGTTCATATCCGAAGAGATCCATATCAGGCTTTAGGTACTTGTAAATCTCTCCTCTTAGGGTTGTAGAAATATTTTGATAATATCTGAAATAAAGAGAAAACTAATTAAAGATATTTTCAAAGAGGTGACGAGACAAAACTTGAGATTAGTCGAAAATTACCATGGATTTTATGAACACAATAAATGCTAAGTCAGTTAATGAAAATCAATGTCAAATCACATGCGATTTCAACGTACTTCATTACAAATGGATTAAGTTAAGTGTCTCCTAACAATATCATGCTAATACCAACTTTTGGATCAGCAATCAGTCTTAGGATTTGAAATACTCTAGTGAAGTATCTAAAAAAAAAAAAAAGAAAAAAAAAAAAACACACATAGAAATATGGTAACCAACTTTACTACTCCTATCATTGTGAAGTCCTTTAATCTTTTTTTTTTAAGTAGCTAAGGATGGCCTACCTTAATAGAACCATCATATTCAATTTTCCAATGGACTTAGACTCCATGCATACACCTGATAATTTTTTTCGCCTACCTACACATTTACAATCATCTACATACATACTTATGATAAAAACAAACTATTGAGAATTTACTGTAAATATAAGTTTGAGGAATCCTCATTCTTCATTATTCGCTTAATGGCAGTATGATGGTCTGCTGGAATGCCAAGCTTCTTGAAGACGTATTCCAGATCTTCTGATAATGTTTCGACTTTTGTGATGTAGTCATAATCAAAATGACAAGGACAACACCATTGATGATAAGGGCTCCTGTAGAAATAGGATTTATGAATGTGAGCTTGTACAAAGAGAGAGAGAGAGAGAGAGAGAGAGAGAGAGAGAGAGAGAGAGAGAGAGAGAGAGAGAGAGAGAGAGAGAGAGAGAGAGAATTACTATACTGTACTTAAAAACAGTAGTGAAAAATATCAAACTAGGTGTTATTGTTAAAATGATATTAGGGATAATGATATGGAGATCTTTATAATGAGTGGACGTGCCATTGTTTGTATGCAACAGAGATAAGAAGATAACTCAGCTATCTACTCTCTTATTATAATAAATAAAAATGTTTTCACAAACCAGTGACTATCCGGGTTTCCTTCTTCATATGTCTTTAAAACAAATTTCAGGAACTGTTCAAATGTAAGACTTGGTTGCAGAACAAGGTACAAACGCTCATATTCTTCTGTTGAATATCTGGAATTAGGGCGAAATTGAAAATAGTTTTGAACTCGTTCACTGGAATATTATGGATAATATAAAAGTATGTAGACTTTCGATTACTTTAAAGGGAACATAGCTCTTGTGGTTAGTATATGACATGCTCAAACAAGATTTAGAATATTACTTACTCCATAAGGTAATGTTTCAGTAATACTTTCAATTGATAATTCAGGAGAATTTTTATTTACTAAAAGGGAGAGATAAAACTTAATTGTACATGAAAATAAGTCTTACATAGACAAGTGGTGTAATTATCCAAGATTCAACAAATTTCTATTTGATTCTCTTACACAGACAAGTGGTGTAATTATCCAAGATTCAACAAATTTCTATTTGATTCTCTTACACAGACAAGTGGTGTAATTATCCAAGATTCAACAGATCTCTATTTGATTCTCTTACACAGACAAGTGGTGTAATTATCCAAGACTCAACAGTTTCCTATTTGATTCTCTTACATAGACAAGTGGTGTAATTATCCAAGATTCAACAGTTTCCTATTTGATTCTCTTACATAGACAAGTGGTGTAATTATCCAAGATTCAACAGTTTCCTATTTGATTCTCTTACATAGACAAGTGGTGGAATTATCCAAGATTCAACAGTTTCCTATTTGATTCTCTGTCTAAATGTCACTCCATGGAATGAGTAAATGTTCTATGAAAGAAAACGCTATATGCAACCAAGGAAAAATATCAAAATACACAGACAGATGATCATTATTATCACAAATGTACTTACAAGACACTAGGGTCAATTGGAGTTTTAATATTAACTTCAAGATGCGTGTTTGGTGGCACCATATTGAGGGCAAAGAGGGCAGGAAGCCAAAATTTATGGAACCTCTCAGGCCAGAGAGTCCGATGTTCAATCTATTGATAAATGGAAGCCAAAGCCAGATTATCCCAAGGGATGAACACTATATAAACAATGTATTATTATAAGTACATGCTTAAATTTAACGTCAAATCACTATGTAATTAAATACTGTATCTACCCTACTAGCAATGCAACCTACTCCTTTTCATAGGAGCCCTACTATATCTGTTGCAAGTTTCTAAAGCGCTTGATGTTTTTAGAATGTTGTTACCCTTAAGGACATGACTTATCGTCAGTGGAATTTTGTTTCTAAAACATAGAATCTTTTTCAATGAAGAAGGATGGCAATTTGGAAATTTTGTATCTCCGTTTTCCAATTTATTGATGAATCATTGAAGAGAGTCATGAAATGTAAAAGATAAATTTATGAGCATGTTCCTGAAACACGGGAAATGAAAGTAGAATAATTTGCGTCTTCAATCAGAAAGAATGACTATACGATACCTAAAATACCTTAGCCACTTAATAAATCCCATATAATAACTACATTCATAAGGGGAAAATAGGTATCTTGGACATAGAGTTTCTGAACAGCCATAAGGGAAATATTCTGCAAATAACATTTAAGTATTTTTATATAAGGGCTTATCTTAATTTTTAAGGCATGGGGCACTCAACAATACACTTTTATCTCATTTTTTACTTTCCTTGAAAATATATTAAGTCCAATAAATTTCCTGCATAAAAATAACAATTCTCCTCTTGTTTTTTGAGAACTGACTTACATTGCACCAAAGTTTCCTACTAAACCCTCTTGTGAGACCTATTTTCATGCACAACAGGTAACAATTTAAACTTCATTAATGATCAGTGTCCTCAAATGAATTATGTCTTTTTGAAGTTAAATTAGGGAGATTTTCATGTCCAGAGGTAGTCAGATACTTTGTTTCAATAAAGTCACATATATCTCATTCTGATAACATGAAATAATGTCGCAAAGCATTTCTAAATAGGCAAAGACAGTAATTAGAATTACAGCAATCATTCCCCGACTACATCAGAGGGAATGGATATATCATAGGAAGCAATGAAGTGCCATCATAATACAATGCATTCATAGATTTTGCTTCCAGTAAATTATCTTCTTTTTATATCTGAACTCGCCAATGTGTTATTCATTGTATAATAAAAGGGTTCACTTACTTATAACATGCTTTTACAGAATAAACAAATATATATCGATCTAATAGAAAAGATTTTCCTTAAAATTCTGATAATATCATTTTAACCCTACTCTTGGCTCTTGGCAAAGCTACCTACTCATTTACTAACCTAAGGGTGCAACTGATTTAAATGAAATAAATTAACACAATTCCGACATTTATTCTAGAAGAGCCACTGGGAAGAAAGTAAAGTGAATGTTCTTTTCTTTTTTTTTTTTCTTTTTTTTTCAAACTACCAGTCGACCTACCTTGCGAATCTCTGCTTCAGCAGAAGGATAGTGCGGTGCCATAATCCCATTCCTATATACATCACGAAAGGCAGAAACCAATCGTGTCAGAGGATGCCTTGTGAGAAAAAGTTACATGAATTCATATTAATACAGTTATGGTTTAGACAAATCTGAATTTATCTAGGGATATTTGGCACTGTTGTACCTAGGTCATTTCGAACCCCATCATAACTGAGAAGAAAGAAAGTTAAGAGGGTTTGGACAGTAAGATAGACATGAAAAGCATATGAGACAAGGTGCAATAATATAAAAATTAGACTGGATAAAAATGCCGCAGTTGCATTGAAGAATAGCAGAGGCTAAGTAGTAAGGTAAAGGAAAGGAAAAGAAAAAAGATGATGAGTAGAAGGCTAAACAGTAGATACAGCTAAAGTCCAATTGAAAACTGTAAAGATATTTTTCCAATTCATGTAGACGATGGTGTGAGTGTACTGACAGCTATAACCCTATTTGGTCATGGGCAATAAATGCAGGCCTTGAGATAAATATCAAACTTCATCTTCAGTATCAGTTCTACAGACAGTTGACATATTTGGCAGCTGCCTTGACCAAAAACACAAAGCACAAAGGACCAATTTACCTGACAGTTATAATTTTGGAGGAAGACGTGACATATTTTACCATATCTTTAAGAGGTCTCCGCAAAATGGCCTTCAGGATTTTGTCATTACGAATATTTTCCGTACGAGGAGGTCCCCCATTCACATTCCTAATGTGTTCTCTCCATGTTGTTGACCCTGCCTGAAAAATAAGATTAATGAGAACTTATCATACTGATACGTTAGTGAGACCTGATTCTACAAAGCTTCAACAGTTCCGTGAGCAATACTGTAAACTTTTTCACTAAAAAATTATTTCTGGAAAGCTTAAATAAACTAAACCTGAAAAATATTCTTGAA
>NC_090767.1:47385707-47413573 GCF_036898095.1 Palaemon carinicauda
TCATAAGTCATTTGTTTTACTATTGCAATCGGAGTTACGACACTGAGCATTATTAACAAATTGTTTTGGAAAAGTAACGTCAAAGGAGTTAGTTAACAAGGAGCATGAATGTACTTCAAAATTAAAAGTCCGGTCCCTTTGAGTTGAAATGAAAATGAATGGAGTGATGGTGAGTGTGAGACTTCCTTAGTAAATCCTTGTGATTGGAGAGCGCATCTTGTATAAGAGGTTTTTTCTTCTCGTATTGAAAAGAAATTCAAGATTTTAGCAGTAATGTGATTTCTTTTGACTTTAAAATCAGAATTAAACCTTTGTTTTTCCACTCTACAATTGTGTTTTTGAAAAAGCATGGCAAGTAGAGAATTGATTGTTATTAGTTTCTATTTGGCAACATGATAGAAAGAAGAGAATTTGAATTCTTACGTAGGTTTGTTCGTTTCTTTTAACTCGCGAGAACAAATAAGTAATATTACAAATTTGAAAAAAGTCAAACAAGTTGCCGTAGACTCTTTCAGTTTGTGTCAAGGAATAAAGTAAATGATCGGAATGTGTGTAAAAACAGATATGTGAGACACAGTCATTTCAAAAACTGTAAAAGCAGTTATGATTTAGTAAATATGAATATCACGTTTCAGCTATAAAATTCCCATCTAACAACAGTGTAGAACTATTCACAAACAATGAGAAATTCAGAAAACAAAAGATGACCTTAGATTTTGACCTTGTTTTTAAGAACATACTAGTTAGACGTTCGAGGTGGACACCTTGTCAGCATTATCCTTGAGTGGCGCCTGAGTATTGGAAAATAGCTGGGTTAACCAATAAACTCTGATTCGCGGAGACATAGAAAAATACCAATAAAGACAACCAATAATTCAAGGAACAAGGGATATTTTAAAAACTCATCACATGATATATTGACATTCATCATGTGATGAGTTTTTAAGCATAAGAGGAAAGTCAACTGGTAAATATAAAAGATATTATGCATATTGAAAATATGACTATTTCTATTCTTCGCACCACACGAGCTCTTGCTTTAACAATTCGATGTCGCCTAAAGATAAAGCCAAATATACTCACCTGATGCTGACCCTATCTATCTACGCAAGATCTGTCACTCAACTGACAGACGCCAGCATTGATGGTTGCCGTAGACGATGCACACTTGTCTGTACACCTGTTCATTAACAGGCAATTGGTTCCCCTACCTCCACAACCTCCCACATCAGTCTACTTCGTAACCGCAAAGAGAAAATTAGGTAAAAAAAAGCTTTATGAATTCTTTGGCAATTTGATCACAGGTAATCAAAGAAAACCACAACAGGTGGAAATTGTAATTACAGTCTAAAAGACTAACATTGAACGTTTTAACATATCACACACACGTTAAGTCATTAAACACCATTCACAAAGCTCTGTTATAAAAAGAAAAAAAAAATCATATCTTTCCTATGATGAGATTTGCAGCGTTGGAATAAACACATTCATTCAATCTTTTCACTATACTCCTATCCATAGTGTCTACAATTCGTGGACTGCTAAACAGGAGAATGAATTCTAATACTAAATGTCAAGGAAATATAATAAGGCTAAAGAGTTGAGTCAAAATGATCTGAAGTCTTTCCGGATTGGCTTTATGTCAGTGAAGTCAGTCTTCTGCCATAGTTTTCATATTACCTACCATTGATGATTATGATAATAAACGGGATGAAAGGGGTTTATCTTGTCTCTTGAATCTCATAACAATTAAAATTTTCAGATCATGCAATCACAGAGGACTATAGTATTAGTACTTTCAAGTTTATGTATATATATATATATATATATATATATATATATATATATATATATATATATATATACATATATATATATATATATATATACATATATATATATATATATATATATATATATATATATACGCATATATATATATATATATATATATATATGTATGTATGTATGTATGTAAATATATATATATATATATATATATATATATATATATATATATATATATATATATATACATCTCTCTCTCTCTCTCTCTCTCTCTCTCTCTCTCTCTCTCTCTCTCTCTCTCTCTGTATATATATATATTCATATATATATATATATATATATATATATATATGTATATATATATATATATATATATATATATATATATATATATATATATAAATGAATATGTATATAATATATATACATATATATATATATATATATATAAATGAATATGTATATAATATATATACATATATATATATATATAGGCTATATATATATATATATATATATATATATATATATATATATCGGTTTTTTGTATAATAACATGTTTCCATATCGTTATTCAACATTAATAATCACTATGGTGTTATCTGTGAACATAACATTGAATATCCTTATGATAAATTCTAAATCTATTGTTCAATCAATATAATCCTCCCGAAGAATCACGTGAAAAAGGACTGAAAACACATGTAGACTCAAAATGCTAATTGGAAAATCGTGAGAGTGGATTCCTTGTTATCTTGAAAATTTGTTGGAACACACACAACCCCCCCCCACCCCCCACCCCCCACCCCCCACACACACATATGATCTTTTAATCTCTTTCTCATTTTCAGCAACAAAACGATCTTTCTACTTCAATATAAATTCTTCTTTGTACATTTCATAGCCACCATGCACCTTTCCTTCGACACTTCTCTCAGCAACCTTGCCTTTGCAGAATGCTTCAAGAACAAGAATGGAGCACCTTCCAAGAAGTTCTTTACCTTCTCCATTGGTTTACTCCTACCATCCCTTGGTATTGGTATATGGGGAACCTATCTCATCTACGACTACTTTATACCCCGAATCCTCTTCAGTGTTATTGCTTCAGTGTTATTACAGAGGCCCCAGGATTTGTGATGTTATCACATATATTTTAATCAATAGAGACAAGGAATGAAAAGAAAGCCATCCAAAGTTTTCGAGTTTTAACCTGTCTCATCAGGCCTGGAACAAGAGGTACCCAAACTGTCTGAGAAGAATTGTATCCCTGAGAGACATCTAGAAGTCAAGCCCAACTATAGCACTGTCACAGCCACAGCACCCGCCCAAACTGCAGAGAGCACCTTGCCAAAGGTCTCATCACCAACCAACCCCTCTCCAAATCTTGTAATCACCAACCTTCCAGTGCCATCACCTTCCCATAATACTTTTCCTTCCGATCCTACCCAATCACTTACTCATCAAGTAGAGTCTTTGTCCTTAGAGAACCTTATTCCCAAAGCCCTTCCCCTTTTCTCCAAAATCCTATCCCTTTTCTAAGGCCCCTAGTCCCTGGAATTATTCAGCTAATTCATTGTCTCCCTCAAAGTGTCTCCAACCCTAGAGCTGGGATAAGTTATTATACTTTTATCTGCACCTTTTCTCTACTTCTCACAATCCTCCACTCTTATCCCAATATCTTCTACTCACTGAGGCATGCTGGTATAAAACTTTTCTACCATTAAAACTTTTCTCTTTGGTTCCATGAGGAGCCTGGATTTTGGATCATAGCAGTTTGCTTTGATACAGACTTATATCTTTGCATTCATGCTTTTAGGGCTGAGCAACTGCACCTGCCTTGCTCAGTCCTTGCTATGTTGTGATGTGAGCAAACTTAATCCAAGCTCGATTTTTACACGAACTCTTATAATAAAATTTGAGAACAGATTGATGTCTTAGTCATGCTCTCGGTGCACAGCGACTAAACAAGAACATACTCTGTGTATACTTCCTGTTTGTGGTATACACTTGGTGGCTATGACGGTGGGCAATCTGTTTGTGTCTGTGTGTCTTCATTTTTCACTTTAACTTCAAGCCTGATAATAAGTAGAAGTTCTTTGCTGGTTGAAACGCGTTGCAACTTGACCTCACTCATGAAAACGACGAAAAAAGACCGATCATAGAACCCTGGACTACATAGTTAAATGTTCACAATGTCCCCACTAAATATCCAAAAATTCAACTCAAAACTAATCAGATAAAACGGATTTTGAGCAAAGTGAAAAATCTATTTTTGGGTGAGGTAGCCATGTCGTCCTGATGGAAGTTCCTTCATTAGTAGCTTACTAGGTATATTTGACTACAGTGATATATCCCAGAGAATTTACCGAAGGTATCCAGAATTCTAACTCCTGGAGCGAATATCCCTTAAAATTTAAAAAGGGATATCGCGTAAATCAGAGGACGTATTCTTGACACGTCTCATAGCTATCTACACCCCCAATAGCGTTTTCGCTTCGAGAGGGAAAAGTGGCAAGAATATAGGAGAGTCGTTAAAGAGGCGATGCTCTCGACACTCCTACTGTACTGTAAATAGTGCGCCGAATCGCCACCGCGAGGCACCACCAAGCCATTCTTCGTAGCTTTGTAGGTGTTGCAGATACAGTACCATAGGGAGGGATTCTTTATCCTTTTGTCAAAAAGAGGGTGGGTCCATCAGGACGACATGGCTACCTCACCCAAAAATAGATTTTTCGCTTCGCTCAAAATCCGTTTTTTGGGCTCAGGCTATGTCGTCCTGATGGAAGTTTACCAGAGCCTTAATGTGTCTGTGGATTTTCAATAGTGCCGTTATCTCGAGATAAATATTTCCTATTTGGTCTTCTGGACCAGAGACACTTGATGTTACCGTTATACATCAATTAACTGATCATAAAATATGTCAGTTCTTCCTGCCCCCTACAGGGAAAAGTCTAGGTAGATTTTAGGAAAAAACCCGAGGATTGTGAGTTCAAGGAACAATCTAGCAAACAGTATGTATATTAGTGTCATTATATACGTAAAGCCTAGTTTGTACTTAGATGGTATAGTCCTGTATAGGTTACTGAATCCTCCCAAGTCTGGATATAAAGAGACAGACAGGTTTGTATCCATGTAGGAAACCTTAAATCAGTAAGATAAACAGTTAGTACAATCAGTTCTTACCTGTTTGCTTGGAATGGTAGAAACCATAGTTCCCCAATATTTCCTTAAATATTAAGAGAATCAAGGATGCTCTGATTTATACATAATTTCGAATGTTTGAGGCGAAATAGACGCAAAGATTCCTTCTATTGTTTATTACAAAAATAGAAATCATGGTTGTGATCAATTACATCTTACGCTGAACAATTCTGCGTAAAAGCATAAACAGTAATAACAGAAAATAAATAAGTTTCACCTGAAAAGGAAACATTAGCCACTCAAAGGGAAATATAATATTTCACTATGTATGCTGTTGGTGTGCAGACAAAATGTCGACGTACATAATGTCGACGGACATAATGTCGATGGACTAAATGTCGACGGACAAAATGTAGACATTTGTTAGAGTAGGACAAAATGTCGACGACTTATTTCATTTAGTTATATATATACTACATCTTCATTTATTTATTAATTCCTGATAATTCATATACATTATTCTTAATTTTGTTTGTTCACCCATAAAGATTATGTTTCTTGTTGTTTATGAAATGAATTTATTTATATATTCCTTCGACTGGAAATGCACCACTTTAAAAACAGATATCGAACAGTCGTTGGATCTAAACTTAATTAGCATAGCTTTACTATGTGAAATTCCCTTTATCATTATCATTATCTTTTTTTATTTTTATATATTTTTTATTTTTTTTTATTTTTTTCTAATTATTATTATTTTTTTTTATTTTGTTATTCTTTTATTTTATTTTGTATTCATCATTTATTATTTATTATTTATTATAATAATGAATCATAACATGGTTCAATTGTACAACTACAAATTTATGTAAAACAATTTATTCAATAAAAGGGTGATACAAAAAAAAATAATGAGCAAAAAAATTTAATTCTAAAAAGTGGTACAACAGATATTGAACACAAAATTTATCTTTTAATAACAACATAGTTCTAAAAAGTGTTACAAATTATTTGCAACTGCTCTTAAAAATTGTTTCCCTTGATCGGGATGAAAGTTTGTGACCAGGTTCTTCAATCTTTCGTTGATTCTAACATATTTTATGTTCTGCCTTCCAATCCCTCTCCCATTGGTTAGTTGTGCTAACAACATTTCTGTATTTGCTTGTTCTTTTTTCAGTTTGTTAACCAATTTTTCTACAGATGCATGCTTAATCACCATTCTTCTGTTAAAAGCGAAACGAGACAATTACCGGTGTTGGAAAAATAAGTAAACAACAACTGAGTTTTGGCAAATATGTAAACAACAAAAGAGTTATCTAATGTGATAACTATCAAGATAGAATGGTTTGAACGCATTCGTTAGCGTTAAAAAAAAATTATTATCATTATTATTATTATTATTATTAGTAGTAGTAGTAGTAGTAGTAGTAGTATTAATATTATCATTATGTTTATTATTATTATTATTATCATTATTAATATAATGCTCGTTGACATTACGTCCATCGACATTTTGTCCTACTCTAACAAATGTCTACATTTTGTCCGTCGACATTTTGTTCATCGACATTATGTCCGACGACATTATGTCCGTCGGCATTATGTCCGTCGGCATTATGTCCTACAACCATGCTGTTATTACTAGGCACACAGTGCATATAAGAATGCCTGGCACTTGTGTCAGCTTAGTATGCTTGATGTCACCTGTATAGCTAGAACAGTCTATAGTGTCTTCCTAAACACAATACTCAACATGATATACCTTAAAAGTCTATCATGTACACCCTGCACTAAAAGTCCCAATTAGTGCACTGTTCTTCGCAGTAATCAAGCGGCAGGTTTTATAACACTGCCTGCCGCTACCACATGAAATTTTATTTCTTGTAATTGCTTCGCGTAGTGCTTGAAGAAAACTCTGGAAGACTTCCAACCAGTGTAAGCACGCAGGCTTTCAAACGACATTGTCTGAAAGAAATTCAGAGACGAGGCAACTTTTCTCGGATCATGACCTGCGGGTGTACTGTCTGGATCCGCTCTGTGTATAAAATAGGTGATTTTCGCCCTTATCTGTTTCAAGGATAACGTTGAACCAGAAGTCTCTCCCCTGAAAAGCTGACCTCCCTTAAAGTCTGAAGTTCTACAAAGATAGACCTTTAAGCAATCCACTGGGCAGAGGAATGCTTCTTCCTTCAGAGGGCAGATTCTCCAGGGACCCTATCTCTTAGTAGGCAGCTCGTTCTTGGTGAGAAACGACGGGTCCGGAAAGAGGTTCAGTTCTCCGCTGTCTGTGAAATGAATGTGGCCATCATCCCTCGAGAGGGCCACTATTTCGCTAACTCTGGCTCCTGAGGCTAGTGCAAATAAGAATATCACCTTTTGAGTCAAGTCTTTCAGCGAGCAATCTTCATTGTTCAGGGTTGAGTTAAGTGAAGAACTTTATCCAAAGTCCATGAAATGGGCTTTGGAGGAGCTGCAGGCCGAAGTTTAGCGCAGGCTTTAGGAATCTTGTTGAAGATTTCATTAGAGAAGTCTACCTGGAAGGCATAAAGTATTGGTCTGGCTAGGGCTGATTGACATGTAGTAATCGTATAAGCTGCTAAACCTTGTTCATGCAGATGGATGAAGAAGGACAAGCAGAGATCCGTAGATATCTCCTCAGGATTCTTCGCCTCGACAAAGGCCACTCATTTCTTCCAGGAAGACTAATATTGTCTTCTTGTTGACTTTGACTTGTATTCTTCTTAGAAGTTAATATTGTCTCTGGAAATCCCAAACCGTTTCTTGACCGCTAGGGCGAGAAAATCATGAGATGAAGGTTCTGGGTTTTCTCTGTTGAAGCAGAGACAGTCAATTTCTGCACTTGCTGAGTCAGAACTGTTCCGGCAACGGGATGAGCTTCAGGCGTAGTTCCGTTATCAGGGAAAGCAAACGCTGTTGGACCACTTGTGGGCCACTATTGCAGCTGTCCCCAGAAAGGATCTCAGTGTGTCGAAGACTTTCAGCAGAAGGTTGGTTGGAGGAAACAGGTAGATCTTAGACCACCTGTTCCAATCTATGGATACTGCGTCTGTCGCTTCCGCTAGAGGATCTTCGTACGGGGCTACATACCGGGGTAGCTTCTTCTTATCGCTCGTTGTGAAGAGGTCTATCTGCAGTCTTGGGACTTTGCGTAAAATGAAAGAGAAGGATCTTGCATCTAGAGACCATTCGGACTCTATCGGGTTGACCCTGGATAGAGCGTCCACCGTCACATTGCGGAACCCTTGAAGGTGGACTGCTGACAAGCGTCATCTCTTCTTCTGGGCTAGACGAAGGATGGCCAATATCAATTGATTTATGTGAGGCGATCTCGAGCCTTGTCGATTTAGGCATCTCATTACTACTTCGCTGTCTAGAACCAAACAGATGTGGATTGAGCAGCGAAGTTTCAGCTTTTTCAGAGATAGAAAAACTTCCATGGCTTCCAGAAAATTGATGTGGAAGGACTTGAAGAGGGGAGGCCAGGTTCCTTGGACTTTCCGATGATGAGAATGACCTCCCAACTCCTCCTTCGAGGCATCCGTATGAACGGTGACTGCTGGAGGAGGTGGTTTCAAGGGTACCTTGTTTCTTAGGTTCTTGACATCCGACCATGGCTTGAGTAGTGATCGCAGACGATTTGGTATCGGTCTTTGTAGATCTCTTCGAGCGTTTGATGCGTATTTTCTCCAAACTCCTAATGCATCTTTTAATTGTGCTCTCAATACTGGATCTGTCACTGAGGCAAACTGGAGGGACCCCAACACTCTCGCCTGTTGCCTTCTTGATATCCTGTTGGATTGAAGGAGTCTTTTGACAGATCCTGCTATCTCTTTCCTCTTCTTTGATGGAATGGAAAGGCAGTGTGACTGTAGGTCCCAGTGGACACCCAGCCACTGGAACTTTTGAGCTGGAGATAGACGAGACTTTTTCAAGTTGATCTTGAATCCTAAGTGTTCCAGGAACTGGATCACTTCCTTGGAGGCTTGCATGCATTCTTCCTCAGATGCTGCCCACACCAGCCAATCGTCCAGGTAGACTACCACCTGGATTCCTTTCAGGCGTAGTTGATGAATGACTGCATTCACAAGCTTTGTGAATACCCTTGGGGATATGTTTAGGCCGAAGGGCATGGCTCTGAAAACGTACTTTCTTTTCTGTAGTTTGAACCCTAGGTAGGGGGAAACTTGACGGTTGATTTGAACGTGCCAGTACGCATCCGTCATGTCTATGAAGACTGTGTATGCCCGTTTGGGCAAAAGGGTCCTTATGTGCTGAAGCGTCAACATTCTGAACTTGTGGTTCACTATGAACTTGTTGAGTGGTGATAAGTCCAGAATGACTCTGAGCTTTTCCGAATCCTTCTTCGGAACACAAAATAGCCTTCCTTGAAATCCAATGGACTTTGCCTTCCGTATAACTCTTTTGTTCAAGAGTTTCTGAACATATTCTTCCAGTACGGGGGTTGAGTGTTGGAAGAATTGAGGGAAGTTTGGTGGAGTTGAGCTCCAACTCCACCCTAGTCCTTTCTTGATTAGGCTGTGGGCCCAGGGATCGAAGATCCAATGATCCCGGAAGTGGAGAAGTCTCCCTCCTACCGGCAGCATCTCACTTGGAGTGCTGGTTGGAGGGCTTGCCTCCTCGGCCACGTCCACCTTTGTTGCCCCTACCTCTGAAGGGGCGTCTAGAGGATCCTCGAAAGAAACCTCGAGACTTCGGCTTATAGGTAGTTGATTGCCTTTCAAATACTGGGGTTATCACGGGCAACTGGGTCGCCAGCGTATGGGGCACCAGTTGAAACGTGGTGGTTGGTTGTGCCACCATCTGGGGCATCGTGGCCATGGGAAGCTATTGCTGTTGCTTTGGCCGAGAGGGCACTCTTGGTCGTTTTGACTTGTTCTTCGGCTGGGGGCCCTCATCAGCGGAAGATTTCCTTTTAGAGGACAAGCTCCATTTGGAGAGGAGATTCCTATTCTCTGAAGCGGCTTTATCTACGACCTCTTTGACCACTTCACTTGGGAAGAGGTCTTTTCCCCAGATATTGGAAGCTATCAGCTTCCTTGGTTCGTGCTTCACTGTAGCAGAAGCGATCACAAACTCCCTACAAGCCCTTCTGGCTTTAATAAAATTGTACAAATCCTTGGTGACTGTTGCCAAATGAGATTTGGCAAAGACCATGTACATATCTGGGGTGTCTGGGATGCTTCCCATAGCCTTTAAGCCAGTCTGCAGAGACATGGAAGCAGCGAGACGTTCCTTAGTCTCCTGTTCCCTGCGCAGGAGAAACTCTGACAGCTTCGGGAGATCTTCGTTGAACTGCCGTCCAGCGATATCTGCCTCTAGCTTCCCAACTGTGAAGGTGTTATGGACATCCTTCCAATCCTTATCATCTGAAGGGAAGACGAGGGAAAATGGTCTACTCTCTTCAAGTGTAGGGCAAGGTTTCCCTGTCTCAACTGCCTTTAAGGCTGCCTTAAACCCTTTGTCCATAAAGGGGAAGGCACGTTCGGAGTCAGCAATAAAGGATGGGTGCTTTTTGCTGAGAGCCGGCACCTTGGAACTAGTAAAGGCCCTCTCTTTCAAGGTGGTTGTATATAAGGCCTGTGCCTTAGATAGTTCAAGGACAATTGTCTCCTTCGGCTCTGTTTCCTCCTTGGATGCTGGTTCCGTCGTCAGACGGACATAGCAATCCGGATAGGCCCCTTTACTAGGCCAAAATTCGATTTCCTCTACTGGAACTGTTCTCAGTTTCTCTGAGAGGAAGATCTTCCCCCCCGACATAGGCATATGCTCTGCGTACCTCCATGGGTTAACGTCAGAGAAGGCGGGGAGGTCCTTAATGTTTAATTTCTTCGGGGCTAAACGTGACGCAACTAGCTGATGAATCTCCGTACGGAAAGATGCTTCTTTCTCAGACAATTTCTTCTGAATGTACTGCACCATGGACAATAGCGAGTGTAGCGTACTTGTAATGGAATCCAACTGGGGTGCGGTGGAAGAAGTCGAAGGCGTCGGTGCAGTCACCACTGCAGACGATACCGAAATCGTTTCGGTTTTCTCGACTCCAGTCTCAGGAGGTATCTCATCCTCCTGCTCCAGTTCATCAACTACGAGATTGTTCTCAGTCTCCTCCGAGACAACAGACATGTTGTCCTCTAATTGGATGCTCTGAAAGGCATCCGAAACGTCAGGTTCTACCGGAATTAGGTTGAGCCTGGGGAACAATTGCATCCGCAGATGCATTAGGGAAGAGACAATCCCTCATCCTCTCATTAGGAAGGTATGGGCCAGAGGTGTTCTTCTGAAAGCCCCTGACCCATTTTCGCAGCGTGTCCCTTGCTGCATCCCTAGACTCAGTAGACTTTTAATTATCAAAAGTTTCTTTAATCAGTTTGCCACAAACAGTACATACCTGTGGGTCCCAGTACTTGAGAGCCCCTTTGGTGACTGCGCAGCGAGCATGGGCCCTGCACATGCCATGTCCGTAGAAGCTCTTACTACGGACCCTGCAAAAGTTGTTCCCGCACACAGGATGCTCCTTCTGTAAAGAAAGAAAAGCTATAAGTATTCGGTGAAATTCTCAGATTTCAGCATACATATTTTAATTAATATTTAATTAATATTTAATTAATATTAGCTTGGATAGAAGTAAGCTAGAAAGTAGGAAAGATACCTACTTGTGTTTCCTGTCCAGCCCATTGCTATGACCTCCTCCAATATTGAACTAAAGATTCATGATGAATTCAAGGGGAAGATAATATCCTTGGATATGAGGTGTCTTCTTATCACAATCTTCCATGTTCAATATAGGGGATTAGATTAATGGATAATAACCATTAATTGGTAGGGAGAATCACTCCCTAAAAGTGATGGTCTCACAATTGGCTGCCCATGAACCACTTGTAGGTTGGAAAACTTTTGGGCTACAGCAATGACTGGCGGCGGCATGTCGCCAGTGTCACCGGGCTTGCCGAAATCTGCCGGACCCGCCGGCATATTCCGGGCCTGCCGGAGGGCCTGCCGGCATATGTCGGCTAGGCCGGCATATGCCGGACCTAATCTGGGCTATTTGAAACAGATACTGTCTTCAAAGTAGTGGGTGGCAGGTCGGCAGTTGCCGCTGTGCCCGCTGGCAGCCGAAGGATCCCTCTATGAAGTAGGACCCGGCGGCAACCGGCGGCAACTATATAAATTTTGGGGGGCCGGCTGCCGGCCAGCCATTGCCAGCAGCCGGTCATAGTATGTTCATTGTCATTGGGTTGTCGATCAGCGACACCCACGGCAAGTGGCGGCAGAGTAACTGCCGGCTGACAGACACCCAACATGGCCGACGACAGCTACTAGCTGCCGGCGGCCGGCCCAGTATATGGAAAGGCAGAGAGAAAGAGAGGATGGGGGACGGCAAAGGCTCAGCCTTGCCGGCCTACATCCCGAAAGAGGGTACAAGTGGAAGGGGGAATTATATTCGGGCTTCCACTCAACCATATCCCATTCATATGGGGTATGGAAGGCAGTCCAAGGGAGGATTGGAGAGCACACTCAATGAAATGAGGGTACCTGCCGGCAGCCAGCCCAGCCGGCAGCAGACAGTGAACCTCAGGCCAATTCTATAGATTACCCATAGGGTCAAATGTAGAACAATGGCCAGAAGGGTGATGGTTCATCCAACACAAAAGAGACAGTGGGGAAGGGGTAAAAGATCTATAAGTAAGGTAAAACCCTAGAGCATTACCTAACTTGAAGGATTCTGATCTCATAAAGTAACCTCAAGTAGGAGAAATAATTTCCCCGGGTTAGGTTAGTTAAGTGTGAAAGCGGCCATAGGACACAATCTCACTAGAGAACAGAATCTCGTACCAGAGATCTTAAGTAAGGAAGAAATCATTTCTTCATACTAAGATCTACTAGTACAGGACTGTCTGCCAAACCGAAGAAGGAGGAAATTGATATACAAGAACCTCCAGTATGGCCTAAGGAGGACTACCCTCCTGAACGGCAACCTAACCTAACTTGGGAAGCCATTTCACCAAGACGGTAGGATGCCTAACACAGACTTTACTCTGATTTTCCGTTCTCAGCTCAAAATAATGTCAGTGGTTAAGAGAAAGAGACGAAACACCCCAGTAAATTTTGCCAGAACACACTTCGCAGCAAAGTTAACTGAGGGTAGCCTAAGCTGATCAGAGGGAAGGGGAATTGCTCTTAGGTCTCGTTAGAGATAGTATCGACTTAAAAGGTATAGGAGGTGTCAGTCTCCCCTTAAAAGACAATACAAGAGCAATGAGGGACATGTAAGAAGGTATACTAAAGCCCCTAGGATATTAAGTGTAGGAGCATAGAGAATCGTTCACCGAAACTCTCTTGTATACTATCTTGGAAGAGGAAAATGCTATGCAGTAATATCTTAATTGTATAAAATATTGCCTGAGCTTCAATAAAACTTTACCAGGAAGGTTATATCATGCATGAAGTGTGTAGGTGCCTAGGCTAGGAAGCCTAGCACTCGTGAGGCTCGATCATAAATAGCCAAATCCACGACAACAATGACATAATATAAAATTCCCTAGCTAAATATCTAAATAGCTAAAGTTGTTAAAGCGCAATAATGCCGGGAAATCGTTATTGCTAATTAAATGAACAAGAAGAACGAGTGCGTCCATGATGCCATCCGGCTGGCAACAGCTCTTGTTACGTTAATTACGATCTCAATCGAAGAGTAAAACTGGCAAGAGCTTAGATTTACACAATCCAAAGATATTACTCAACTTTCCAGAAGCTGATGAAGCTGGTGAAGGCATCATAGCGACGAAATACTTCCAAAATAGCGAGAGATAACACGGGATAACACCGGTCTGTAAAACTACAAACGAAAGAATGGCTTGGTGGTGCCTCGCGGTGGCGATTCGGCGCACTATTTACAGTACAGTAGGAGTGTCGAGAGCATCGCCTCTTTAACGATTCTCCTATATTCTTGCCACTTTTCCCTCTCGAAGCGAAAACGCTATTGGGGGTGTAGATAGCTATAAGACGTGTCAAGAATACGTCCTCTGATTTACGCAATATCCCTTTTTAAATTTTAAGGGATATTCGCTCCAGGAGTTAGAATTCTGGATACCTTCGGTAGATTCTCTGGGATATATCACTGTAGTCAAATATACCTAGGAAGCTACTAATGAAGGAACTTCCATCAGGACGACATGGCCTGAGCCCAAAAATATACTTATCAGAAAATTAAACCTTACAACGCAACCCATGCAGATATAAAAAGTCAATTTCTGATAGACTTATATTACAATATACATTTTTCAAAGTAGAAAGATGCCTTTGCTGATGAGTTTATATCCTCTCGGAGAGTTAAAATACTGTAGCACATTTACTGGCGAATTGCAGAGCTCTTGAGAAGATTAAATAAATAGATAAGGAGACTTGAAAAGTTAATGCCACAGAGCCAGCCATTATCTTCAGACAAACTTGCAAAGAAGACGGTCTCCTGCCGCAATACAGAAATAATAATATTAGCAAGATCAATATTGATAATAATATTAATAATAATACTAATATTAATAAAAACATTAATCTTAATATGATTAATAATAATAATAATAATAATAATAATAATAATAATAATAATAATGATAATAATTGAAAAGTCTAATAGCTTTTTCGACACATGTTATCAATGAGGAAAATTATATGCAAATTAACCAAGAATTAATCTTGAAACGGAAATTCTATGCAGAAAAAGTTAATTTCATTACGTCATTAGGCATATGGGTAATTGAAAGTGAGATTCAAATCGGATAGCCGGTCGTTTACGAGTAATTAAAACAAAATCATCTCATTATGGTTTACCTCTGAAGCTTATTAAGCAATCATTTCAATTAAGAAGGGTACATTATTACTGATTCATTTTAATATTCATTAAGTATTGTGCTTAAAGGACCTGGAATACGGTAATATATTTTCTGATAATTATACATACATACATATATATATATATATATATATATATATATATATATATATATATATATATATATATATGTGTGTGTGTGTGTGTATATATATATATATATATATATATATGTGTGTGTGTGTATATATATATATATATATATATATATATGTATATATATATATATTGTTATTTAGTTGTCTTATTAGCTGAAAGTTCTGCATTTTGCATCCTCCAATTGTGAATGGACGCAAAAGCCATAATCTCTTTTCTCTTTAAGATTAGCGAGACAAAGGATTTAATACATGAGCTATATCTATGAAACAATATTAATCCAAATACATATTCAGAGCAAAATGTACAGTATACATAAAGTTAGAGCAACAACAATCCAAGTTAAGATGTAGGGAAACAATGCTAATAAATTGAGAAAATCAGTGACAACTGTTACGATCTAAATCCACATTCAAATTGGATGACAACAGTCCTTGCCCAAACAAGAATCAGTAAAACAGCACAAATTATCATACAGTGACAACTGCCCAAACAAGAATCAGTAAAACAGCACCAATCCAGATCCAGAGACAACTGACCAAACAAAAATCAGTAAAACAGCACCAATTATCATACAGTGACAACTGCCCAAACAAGAATCAGTAAAACAGCAGCAATCCAGATCCAGAGACAACTGACCAAACAAGAATCAGTAAAACAGCACAAATTATCATACAATGAAAAATGCCCAAACAAGAATCAGTAGAATTGGACCAATCCAGATCCGGAGATAACTGCCCAAACAAAAATTAGTAAAACAGCACCAATTATCATACAGTGACAACTGCCCAAACAAGAATCAGTAAAATAGCACATATCCAGATCCAAAGACAACTGCCTAAACAAAAATCAGTAAAACAGAAACAATTATCATACAATGAAAACTGCCCAAACTAGAATCAGTAGAACCGCACCAATTATCATACAATGACAACTACCCAAACAAGAATCAGTAAAACAGCACCAATTATCATACAATGACAACTACCCAAACAAGAATCAGTAAAACAGCACCAATTATCATACAATGACAACTACCCAAACAAGAATCAGTAAAACAGCACCAATCCAGTTCCAGAGACAACTGCCCAAACAAGAATCAGAAAAACAGCACCAATTATCATACAGTGACAACTGCCCAAAACAGAATCAGTAAAACAGCACCAATTATCATAAAATGACAACTGCCCAAACAAGAATCAGAAAAACAGCACCAATCCAGTTCCAGAGACAACTGCCCAAACAAGAATCAGAAAAACAGCACCAATTATCATACAGTGACAACTGCCCAAAACAGAATCAGTAAAACAGCACCAATTATCATAAAATGACAACTACCCAAACAAGAATCAGTAAAACAGCACCAATCCAGTTCCAGAGACAACTGCCCAAACAAGAATCAGTAAAACAGCACCAATTATCATACAGTGACAACTGCCCAAAACAGAATCAGTAAAACAGCACCAATTATCATAAAATGACAACTGCCCAAACAAGAATCAGAAAAACAGCACCAATCCAGTTCCAGAGACAACTGCCCAAACAAGAATCAGAAAAACAGCACCAATTATCATACAGTGACAACTGCCCAAAACAGAATCAGTAAAACAGCACCAATTATCATAAAATGACAACTACCCAAACAAGAATCAGTAAAACAGCACCAATCCAGTTCCAGAGACAACTGCCCAAACAAGAATCAGAAAAACAGCACCAATTATCATACAGTGACAACTGCCCAAAACAGAATCAGTAAAACAGCACCAATTATCATAAAATGACAACTACCCAAACAAGAATCAGTAAAACAGCACCAATCCAGTTCCAGAGACAACTGCCCAAACAAGAATCAGAAAAACAGCACCAATTATCATACAGTGACAACTGCCCAAAACAGAATCAGTAAAACAGCACCAATCCAGATTAAGAAGACAACTGCCCAAACAAGAATCAGTAAAACAGCACCAATTATCATACAATGACAACTACCCAAACAAGAATCAGTAAAACAGCACCAATTATCATACAATGACAACTACCCAAACAAGAATCAGTAAAACAGCACCAATCCAGTTCCAGAGACAACTGCCCAAATAAGAATCAGAAAAACAACACCAATTATCATACAGTGACAACTGCCCAATACAGAATAAGTAAAACAGCACCAATTATCATACAATGACAACTACCCAAACAAGAATCAGTAAAACAGCACCAATTAACATACAATGACAACTACCCAAACAAGAATCAGTAAAACAGCACCAATCTAGTTCCAGAGACAACTACCCAAACAAGAATCAGTAAAACAGCACCAATTATCATACAATGACAACTACCCAAACAAGAATCAGTAAAACAGCACCAATCCAGTTCCAGAGACAACTGCCCAAACAAGAATCAGAAAAACAACACCAATTATCATACAGTGACAACTGCCCAATACAGAATAAGTAAAACAGCACCAATTATCATACAATGACAACTACCCAAACAAGAATCAGTAAAACAGCACCAATTAACATACAATGACAACTACCCAAACAAGAATCAGTAAAACAGCACCAATCTAGTTCCAGAGACAACTACCCAAACAAGAATCAGTAAAACAGCACCAATTATCATACAATGACAACTACCCAAACAAGAATCAGTAAAACAGCACCAATCCAGTTCCAGAGACAACTGCCCAAACAAGAATCAGAAAAACAGCACCAATTATCATACAGTGACAACTGCCCAAAACAGAATCAGTAAAACAGCACCAATTATCATACAATGACAACTACCCAAACAAGAATCAGTAAAACAGCACCAATCCAGTTCCAGAGACAACTGCCCAAACAAGAATCAGAAAAACAGCACCAATTATCATACAGTGACAACTGCCCAAAACAGAATCAGTAAAACAGCACCAATCCAGATTAAGAAGACAACTGCCCAAACAAGAATCAGTAAAACAGCACCAATTATCATACAATGACAAATACCCAAACAAGAATCAGTAAAACAGCACCAATCCAGTTCCAGAGACAACTGCCCAAACAAGAATCAGTAAAACAGCACCAATTATCATACAGTGACAACTGCCCAAACAAGAATCAGTAAAACAGCACCAATCCAGATCCAGAGACAACTGACCAAACAAAAATCAGTAAAAAAAGCCCCAATTATCATACAGTGAGTTCTGGCCAAACAAGAATCAGTAAAACAGCACTAATTATCATACAATGACAACTACCCAAACAAGAATCAGTAAAACAGCACCAATCCTGATCCAGAGAAAACTGCCCAAACGAGAATCAGTAAAAAAAGCAACAGGTATACTACAGTGACAACTGCCCAAACAAGAATCGATAAAACAGCACCAATTATACTACAGCGAAAACTGCCCAAACAACAATCAATAAAAAAAGCACCAATCCAGGTCCAGAGATAACTGCCCGAAGGAGAATCAGTAAAACAGCATCAATTATCATATAATGACAACTGCCCGAACAAGATTCAGTAAAATGGCACCAATCCAGATCCAGACATAACTACCTAAACAAGAATCAGTAAATCAGTACTAATCCAGATCCAGGGACAAATATCTAGACAAGAATCAAAACAAACAGCACCAATTATCATACGGTGACAACTAACCAAACAAGAACCAGTAAAACAGCACCAATCCAGATCCAGAGAATACTGCCTTAACAAGAATCAGTAACACCTCACCAATTATCATACAGTGTCCACTAACCAAACAAGATTCAGTGACAAATATCCAAACAAGAATCAGTAAAACAGTGCCAAGCCAGACCCAGGGACAACTTGCCCAAACAAGAATCAGTAAATCAGCACAAATTATCATACGATGAAACCTGCCCAAACAAGAATCAGTAAAACAGCACCAATCCAGATCCAAAGACAACTGCCCAAACAAGAATCAGTAAAACAGCACCAATTATCATACAGTAACAACTGCCCAAAAGAGAATCAGTAAAACAGCGCCGATCCAGATCCAGAGATAACTGCCCAAACAAGAATCAATAAAAGAGCACCAATTATCATACAGTGACAACTGCCCAAACAAGAATCAGTAAAATGGCACCAATCCAGATCCAAAGGCAACAATTATCATACAATGAAAACTGCCCAAACAGGAATCAGTTGAACAGCACCAATCCAGATCCAGAGACAACTATCCAAACAAGAATCAGTAAAACAGCACCAATTATCATACATTGACAACTGCCCAAACAAGAATCAGTAAAACAGCACCAATCCAGAACCAGAGACAACTGTCCAAACAAGAATCAGTAAAAAAAAGCCCCAATTATCATAGAATAAGACAAGGCCAAACAAGAATCAGTAAAACAACACCAATCCAGATATAGAGAGAACTACACAAGCAAGAACCAGTTAAACAGCACCAATTATCATACACTGACAACTGCACAAGCAAGAATCAATAAAAAAGCAACAGTTATACTACAGTGAAAACTGCCCAAACAAGAATCTGTAAAACAGTACCAATTATACTAATATGAAAACTGCCCACACAACAATCAATAAAAAAAGCACCAATCCAGGTCCAGAGATAACTGCCCGAAGAA
The DNA here is from genome assembly GCF_036898095.1 of Palaemon carinicauda. Classification (NCBI taxonomy): domain Eukaryota; kingdom Metazoa; phylum Arthropoda; class Malacostraca; order Decapoda; family Palaemonidae; genus Palaemon; species Palaemon carinicauda. The sequence goes on from NC_090767.1 coordinate 47,405,265, forward strand.
GAATCAGTAAAACGACACCAATCCAGATCCAGAGATAACTACCTAAACAAGAATCAGTAAATCAGTACTAATCCAGATCCCGGGACAAATATCTAGACAAGAATTAGTACAAACATCACCAATTATCATACGGTGACCACTAACCAAACAAGAATCAGTAAAACAGCACCAATCCAGATCCAGAGAATACTGCCTTAACAAGAATCAGTAAAACCGCACCAATCAAGATCCAGTAACAAATAACCAAACAAGAATCAGCAAAACCATACTAATTATCATACAGTGACCACTAACCAAACAAGAATCAGTAAAACCTCACCAATCAAGATACAGTGACAAATATCCAGACAAGAATCAGTAAAACAGCACAAATTATCATACAATGACAACTACCCAAACAAGAATCAGTAAAACAGCGCCAATCCAGACCCAGAGACAACTTGCCCAAACAAGAATCAGTAAAACAGCACCAATCCAGATCCAGAGACAACTGCACAAGCAAGAATCAATGAAACAGCACCAATTATCATACAGTGACCTAAAACCAAACAAGAATCAGTAAAACAGCACCAATCAAGATCCAGAGAAAACTGCCCAAACAAGAATCCGTAAAATCGCACTAATTATCATACAGAGACCACTAATCAAACAAGAATCAGTAAAACAGCACCAATCTAGATCCAGTGACACATATCCAAACAAGAATAAGTAAAACCGCACCAATTATCTTACAGTGACAACTGCCCAAACAAGAATAAGTTAAACAGCACCAATCCAGATGCAAAGGAAACTGACTAAACAAGAATCTGTAAAACCGCACCAATTATCATACAGTGACCACAAACCAAACAAGAATCGGTAAAACAGCACCAATTCAGATCCAGAGAAAACTGCCTAAACAAGAATCAGTAAAACCGAACCAATTGTCATACAGTGACCACTAATCAAACAAGAATAAGTAAAACAGCACCAATTCAGATCCAGAGACAGCTGCCCAAAAAAGAATTAATAAAACTTCAAAAATTTTCATACAGTGATAGCTGCTCAAACAAGAATCAGTAAAACAGCACCAATCTAGATCCAGAGGCAACAGTCCAAACAAGAGTCAGTAAAAAATCACCAATTCAGATCCAGTTACATGTGTCTAAACAAGAATCAGTAAAACTGTACCAATTATCATACAGTGACAACTGCCCAAACAAGAATCAGTAAAAGAGTACCAATCCAGATCAAGTGATAATTTTCCAACCGAGAATTAGTTAAACAGCACCAATCCAGATCCAGTGACAACTGCCCAAACCAGAATCACTAAAACAGCACCAATCGAAATGCAGTAATAACTGCTGAAAACCAAATCAGTAAAACAGCACCAAACCAGATCAATTGATAACTGCCTAATCTATGTTCACTAAAAAAGCTCCAATCGAAATAAAGTAATAACTGCCCAAACCAGAATCAGCAAAAAAACAACAATCCAGATCCCCAGACAACTGCACAAAACCAGAATCCTTAAAACAACAATATTCCAGTTAAATAAGAACTGCCCAAACAAAAATCAGTAAAACAACACCAATACATGTCCACAGATAATTGGCCAAAATCAGAATTAGTAAAACAAAACTAATGAAGCCAAGTAAGAACTGCTCAAACTAAAATCGGGAAAACAACCTATATCCAGATCCATAGAGAACTGCCCAAACCAGAATCAGTAAAACAATAACAGGCGAGTCAAGTAAGAATTGCCCAAACCAAAATAAGTGGAACAACACCAACCCACATCCAGAGATATTTGTCCAAACCAGAATCAGTAAAACAATAACAGACGATTCAAATAAGAATTGCCCAAACAAAAATAAGTAAAACAACAGCAAACCACATCCAGATATATTTGTCCAAACAAGAATTAGTAAAACAACAACAATCCAGTCAAGTGAGTACTGTCCAAACCAAAATCAATAAAACAACACCAATCCAGATCCCCAGACAACTGCCCACAACCAGAATCAGTAAAACCACACCAAGTCCAGAATAAGTAATACGGACTCGATCCAGATCCAGCGTCATTTTCCCAAACTAGGATTAGTAACACAACACCAATTCAGATCATGTGACAACAGCTCTAAACCAGATCCCCAGCCCTTGTCAACAATCCCAAAAGAGATCGACAAAAGACAGTCACATCCGGATCCATAGAGAACAATTCAGATCTATAATCTGACTTTTTCTTTTTGATTACAGGAATAATGGCGTTCGAAATATCTATATTATAATTAAAGAAAGATTTGTTCGATAAAACCAATACAAATTAGGTATAAAAACAACCAATTGCCTTTTCATTATAACCAAAAAAATCGACTAGCTTTCTCCAGGAATCGCTATCATAAGCGGATTACATAAGAGGACAAACGTTCCTCAACAGAAAATGGTTTAATTTTGAACTTGCTTTTGATAAGTTGCACTTTGCGGTTCATAGAAGGGTGACAACTGCCTTTATCAATCATGTGATATGTTGATAAGGTTGCCATTGTCGTAGCCAATAGATGACACAACAAAGGACTGTCAATAGAGATTAAGTTCACTTGTTACATTTATGTCTTTTGACGTGGAATCGTTGCAGTATCGAAGAAGACGTTGATCTGAAGTGATACTTCCTTTGTATGCATTTTGCTTGCTGCAAGTGCATTACATAACACGAACCAAATTTGCAACTTGACAGGAGAAAGTTAAATGATTTTCTTCATTGATTGCATAGTGAAGTATTCCTATTAATATTGGTCCAACTTCATTTATGTTTTGACTGTTGATCGTTATTTTGTACTTCACCTTTCTCTTTTTCTCTTTTTTTCTTTTTCTCATTTCTTCTTTTTCATCGATGAACATGTTCACGAGGTTAAAGGTTTCTTAAATTTTGTTCTCGAAAACAAATGATGGTTATTACTTATATCATTAATCATCTTATTATCATAATTATTACCAATATAATTCCTTTCATTATTACTAAAGTTATGTTTCGAGTATAATACTGCTAAGACAAAGTGTAGATATGAGCGAGATATATGTTAAACATAAATCAGCTTATATAACCATTATTTTCAAAAGTGGATCAAGACTAGAGGCAAGCAATTATAGACCTGTTAGTCTAACATCACATATTATGAAAGTGTATGAGAGGGTAATAAAAAAAGTAAATAATGGATCATTTGGTTAAAAATAATTTGTTTAATTAATATAGGTCAACACGGTTTTGTGCCCGGAAAAAGTACACAAACCCAACTGATAGCACACTATGAAAACTTACACAAAAATATGATAAATGAAAAAGACACAGATGTGATCTATCTAGATTTTGCAAAAGCCTTTGACAAGGTAGACCATAACATATTGGAGAAAAAAATGAGAAAGCATAATACTGTGGGAAAGATAGGAAAATGGGTAAAAGAATTCCTGCAAAACAGAAAACAGATAGTGGTTGCAAATGACGAGAAATCAGATGAAGCCCAGGTAATATCTGGTGTGCCCCAAGGTACGGTATTAGCTGCACTGCAATTTGTTATTATGATCTCAGACATAGACTGTGATGTTGAAAACTCCGTAGTGAGAAGTTTCGCCGATAACACAAGAATAAGTAGAGAAATTACTTGTGATGAAGATAGGAACTCACTACAAAGAGATCTAAACAAAATATATGAATGGGCGGAGATAAATAGGATGGTATTTAACTCCGATAAATTCGAATCAATAAATTATGGAAACAGAGAAGGAATGGTGTATGCATACAAGGGACCTAATAATGAGACAATCACAAACAAGGAAGCAATTAAAGACCTTGGTGTAATTTTAAATAGGAATATGTTATGCAACGACCAAATAGCAACACTGTTGGCTAAATGTAAAGCAAAAATGGGAATGTTATTCAGACACTTTAAAACAAGAAAAGCTGAACACATGATAATGCTTTACAAAACTTATGTGCGTAGTACACTCGAGTACTGCAATGTGATATGGTACCCACACTACCAAAAGGATATTGCGCAAATAGAGAGTGTACAAAGGTCCTATACTGCTAGAATAGAAGAAGTTAAGGACCTTGACTACTGGGAAAGACTGCAATTTTTAAAACTATACAGTCTAGAAAGGAGAAGAGAACGCTACATGATAATACAAGCATGGAAGCAAATAGAAGGAATTGCTGAAAACATCATGGAGCTTAAAATATCAGAAAGAGCAAGCCGAGGTAGATTAATAGTGCCAAAAAGCATTCCAGGTAAACTGAGAAAGGCGCACAGGACATTAATCCACTACGCACCAGCATCGATAATGCAGCGACTATTTAATGTGCTGCCAGCTCATCTAAGAAACATATCAGGAGTGAGCGTAGATGTGTTTAAGAATCAGCTCGATAAATACCTAAGATGCATCCCAGACCATCCAAGACTGGAAGATGCAAAATACACCGGAAGATGCATTAGCAACTCTCTGGTGGATATACGAGGTGCCTCACACTGAGGGACCTGGGGGAACCCAAACAAAAAATAAGGCAATAAGGCAATAAGGTAAGGCTCTCTCTCTCTTATGCTCCACTAAACACAAGTAAGTTCAGTTCTCTCTCTCTCTCTCTCTCTCTCTCTCTCTCTCTCATGCACCACTAAACACAAGTAAGTTCAGCTCTCTCTCTCTCTCTCTCTCTCTCTCTCTCTCTCTCTCTTTTTTTTTATGCACCACTAAACACAAGTAAGTTCAGCTCTCTCTCTCTCTCTCTCTCTCTCTCTCTCTCATGCACCACTAAACACAAGTAAGTTCAGCTCACTCCCTCTCTCTCTCTCTCTCTCTCTCTCTCTCTCTCTCTTTTTTGCACCACTAAACACAAGTAAGTTCAGCTCTCTCTCTCTCTCTCTCTCTCTCTCTCTCCCTCTTATGCACCACTAAACACAAGTAAGTTCAGCTCTCTCTCTCTCTCTCTCTCTCTCTCTCTCTCTCTCTCTTATGCACCACTAAACACAAGTAAGTTCAGCTCTCTCTCTCTCTCTCTCTCTCTCTCTCTCTCTCTTATGCTCCACTAAACACAAGTAAGTTCAGCTCTCTCTCTCTCTCTCTCTCTCTCTCTCTCTCTCTCTCTTTTTTTTTTATGCACCACTAAACACAAGTAAGTTCAGCTCTCTCTCTCTCTCTCTCTCTCTCTCTCTCTCTCTCTCTCTCTCTTTTTTTTATGCACCACTAAACACAAGAAAGTTCAGCTCTCTCTCTCTCTCTCTCTCTCTCTCTCTCTCTCTCTCTCATGCACCACTAAACACAAGTAAGTTCAGCTCTCTCTCTCTCATGCACCACTAAACACAAGTAAGTTCAGCTCTCTCTCTCTCTCTCTCTCTCTCTCTCTCTCTCTCTCTCTTTTTATGCACCACTAAACACAAGTAAGTTCAGCTCTCTCTCTCTCTCTCTCTCTCTCTCTCTCTCTCTCTCTCATGCACCACTAAACACAAGTAAGTTCAGCTCTCTCTCTCTCTCTCTCTCTCTCTCTCTCTCTCTCTCTCACTCTCTCATGCACCACTAAACACAAGTAAGTTCAGCTCTCTCTCTCTCTCTCTCTCTCTCTCTCTCTCTCTCGTGCACCACTAAACACAAGTAAGTTCAGCTCTCTCTCTCTCTCTCTCTCTCTCTCTCTCTCTCTCTCTTATGCACTACTAAACACAAGTAAGTTCAGCTCTCTCTCTCTCTCTCTCTCTCTCTCTCTCTCTCTCTCTAAAAATCCCAAACGTTCATTGATTTTCTGTATTTCAAATCAAATTTAATTTATAATGGTTGCAGATGTAAATAGTACTCATCTAGGGAAAAAACGCGTGTTTATATCATACTTATTTAAAATAAGATCCTTAAGCAGATAAAACAATGTGCGAAATTATTTCAAAACTTAGAGTGAATTTAAAAGTTTCCCAATAGTAGTTTTAATATAACTGCTGATAACAGTAGTAGTATCAGTGAATTCAAGATCATATTTGAAGAAGGAAAGAAACAGAAAACTAGTTATGAAATACAAATGAAAAATTAGATGAGTGCATTGAGTATCCAAATTGCTTTGTCTTAGTCTCGTTGTGAAGGTAAACAAAAGATTATGAATTCAAGTATTGCCTTATCTAGCTGTTGAAAATGAGTCTTTTTCTTCTTTGGCTCTGCAAAGTTTTTAAACCGACTTGTATTATAGTCCATAACTAGATATTGAGTAAAAACTCGTATTGTCTTTACATAGATTAAGTGCGCTATTTTTTATTACACCAGAATGGCAAAGAACATGGTTAATGGATAGAAATAAAGGAAGTTATAATGTAGCAAATGAGCTGCGGTTATTGGTCGGTGACAGATTTGTCAAATATTGGGAAAACTGTTCTCGGTAAAACTTTTGTTTGTTGTGCTCCTTGTTATGGCTGGTAGTAAACAAAGATTTCTTTTTTTTTTCATATCCAAAGCTACAACGCATAACGCAACGAAGAACATTGGCTTAACTTTATTAATAACGTACGTAGATACATTAGAAAAATAAAAATTTGTATTTATTAGGCATTAATGCTCTATAATGCAGCTAATAATGTACAAAATTCGTATGGAGACATTTGCAAAATCCTTTTATTTAATCCGTTAGTTTACTATAATGGATTAGACAACAGAGTATACTTGATTAAAATGTTTATTTTACCGAGAGAAAAGTTCCACGATTTGGTTTTTACTTTGTATCATTATATAATGGCAGTAAATACATCATTCTGAAATTGTGTAAGATTTATTTTTTGTTATCAAACTAAGGTAATAACATTATCTATCGTAGCGCTAAATACCCATATAATCTGGAAAGGTCCAGTCATCGTAAAATGGCATTGTTATAATTAGCTTTCCATTTATTTGTATTTTGACACTTTAATATTTACATCTTTTACATATACAAGATTTAAAAGGCATTATAATTTATTGCAGCAAATTTTTTATGTTGAACAGGCTGACATAAGTCTTTATGGTTTATATCTGACATATCTGTTTTGACGTTGTTACTGTTTTTAGAATGATTTATTGTTAATTTGTTCTCATCATTTATTTATTTCCTTATTTCCTTTCCTCGCTGGGCTATTTTTCCCAATTGGAGCCCATAGGCTTATAGCATCTTGCTTTTCCAACTAGGGTTGTAGCTTGGCTAGTAATAATAATAATGATAATCTATGTTGTGTATAGGCTTCAGTAAATGCTTTCTAGTTTGCTCCATTTGGTCCGACTTCCTATATAAACCATCCTTTTTATCTCTGGGGGAAAGGGACTGAGAGGGCCACTTAAATTTTATGTCTTTAATTCAGCCAGTCATCAGAAAACTTTGGTAATGTAACCTATTTAACCTAATCCCTCTAGATTTCCACAAATGCTGGTCTTTAAGAATCCGCCTTTTTCCCCCAAGTTCATTTGTCTCAAAGACAATCCGGGATGTAAGAGAGAAGGGAGGGATGGGTGCTATGACAATCCTTATTTAACCATATCAAATAATTAAGAAAATACTACGAGTTGGGTAATTTATATGTTTTAGTTTCTGATATTAGATTAATAAGATTAAACTTGAATCTGGACCTAATTTCAACATCAGACACTACTATCAAGCCCTGATTACAGATACAATTAGGTAGAGAGAGAGAGAGAGAGGAGGGGGGGCATCTCACTGGGTGCACTGTGAACATGACTTGAGGGGCCTTTGGCCCCAAGCTGCACCTATCTTTCAGCCTCTTGATTTAAATGAATCCTCTTTTTACTTCCTTTCTTTCATTTTGTTTCATAGTACTACTGCGGATCCTCTCCCACGTCCCCAGAAGCTCTTCCACGTATTACCTCGGAATGGAGTTCAAATTCCTATATCCATTCCGTGTGTTTTAATAGGTACCGAATGAAGTGTGTGTTTTCATGGTCCCTTTTAACTCCTGGGATGGTTATGATTTCATATTATATCTACTGTAGGGGAAAAGTAGATTTTCATAGTTAATTGTAACCATATCTATCTATGTATTTCATGATATATATAGAGGAAAAAGAGTTTATTTTCATAGTTGATTGCAGCCATATATATATACATATATATATATATATATATATAATATATATATATCTATATATATATATAATATATATATATATATAATATACATACATATATATATATATATATATATATATATATATTTCATGGTACATCTAGAAGGAAAGAGTTGATTTTCCCTTAATTGTAATCCTATCTATTTTCCTTGTTAATTGTAATTTTATATCTATTTGTATATTTCATACTACATTTA
>NC_090767.1:47414073-47441573 GCF_036898095.1 Palaemon carinicauda
AAAAGGGCTGAAAACACATGTAGACTCAAAATGCTAATTGGAAAATCGTAAGAGTAGATTCCTTGTTATCTTGAAAATTAGTTGGAACACACACAACCCCCCCCCCCCACCCACACACACATATGATCTTTTAATCTCTTTCTCATTTTCAGCAACAAAACGATCTTTCTACTTCAATATAAATTCTTCTTTGTACATTTCATAGCCACCATGCACCTTTCCTTCGACACTTCTCTCAGTAACCTTGCCTTTGCAGAATGCTTCAAGAACAAGAATGGAGCGCCTTCCAAGAAGTTTTTTACCTTCTCCATTGGTTTACTCCTACCATCCCTTGGTATTGGTATATGGGGAACCTATCTCATCTACTACTACTTTATACCCCGAATCCTCTTCAGTGTTATTGCTTCAGTGTTATTACAGAGGCCCCAGGATTCGTGATGTTATCACATATATTTTAATCAATAGAGACAAGGAATGAAAAGAAAGCCATCCAAAGTTTTCGAATTTTAACCTGTCTCATCAGGCCTGGAACAAGAGGTACCCAAACTGTCTGAGAAGAATTGTATCCCTGAGAGACATCTAGAAGTCAAGCCCAACTACAGCACTGTCACAGCCACAGCAGCCGCCCAAACTGCAGAGAGTACCTTGCCAGAGGTCTCATCACCAACCAACCCCTCTCCAATTCTTGTAATCACACACCTTCCAGTGCCATCACCTTCCCATAATACATTTCCTTCCGATCCTAGATCTCTATAAACAAGTTCTAGGCCGAAACTCTAAAGAGTTGCCACCCCGAGCAGACTCCAGACTAGAATAAAAACCTCAAGCTCAGCCTTCCCCTATCCACTCAAGCTCCAGTCTGGGACTGCAAAAGGTTAACCTTCCTCCTCCAGAATCATTCGTTAAGCTAGCAGAGCCAAACAGAGCAGCTGCAATAACCATACCTGATAACAATCAGCTACCTGCTGTCACCACAGTCCAGCCTTCTTCGAAGCCTCCTGCTAATAAACAAGGCTTACTCTCTTCAACATCACCTGTCGCACAGTAATCATCTTCCTCGACTAAACAAGTTCCATCCGCACCATCCAGTTCTTTCTCCTCCGCCATAGAGATTGAAGAATCCTATTCTGATACAAAAGCAGCTGCGGGAGAAAGCTACTGCTACCTTGCCCAGCTTCCAACTATCATGTGAGACAATATCCAAGAATCTGGAAAGGACTTTTTTTCTAAATACAATCTTTTACCAGTAGAAAACACCACCTGTTATGCTGTAGGTACTGCCCGGGGTGCTTCAACACTCAGTTTCCACGGCACATTTCAACTGATCTGCAAAGGAAAGCTTATTATCCCACCTCAGGATCAAGACAGCGCAAGCCTTCTACAGATGGAATACTCCTTGGTGCTCCTTAAACCTTCCAAGAGCTATCTAGCGCTCATGTACCTTTCCTTCGACACCTCTCTCAGCAACCTTGCCTTTGCAGAATGCTACAAAAACAAGAATGGAGTACCTTCCAACAGGTTCTTTACCTTTTCCATTGGTTTAGTCCTACCTTCCCCTGGTATTGGTATATGGGGAACCTATCTCATCTACGACTACTTTATACCCCGAATCCTTTTCAGTGTTATTGCTTCAGTGTTATAGTAGAGGCCCCAGTATTTGTGGTGTTAATCACATATATTTTAATCAATAGAGACAAGGAATGAAAAGAAAGCCATCCAAAGTTTTCGAATTTTAACCTGTCTCATCAGGCCTGGAACAAAAGGTACCCAAACTGTCTGATAAGAATTGTATTCCTGAGAGACATCTTGAAGTCAAACCCAATTACAGCACTGTCACAGCCACAGCAGCCGCCCAAACTGCAGAGAGCACCTTACCAAAGGTCTCATCACCAACCAACCCCTCTCCAAATCTTGTAATCACCAACCTTCCAGTGCCATCACCTTCCCATAATACTTTTCCTTCCCATCCTACCCAATCACTAACTCATCAAGTAGAGTCTTTGATCTTAGAGAACCTTATTCCCAAAGCCCTTCCCCTTTTCTCCAAAGTCCTATCCCTTTTCTAAGGCCCCTAGTCCCTGGAATTATTCAGCTAAGTCATTGTCTCCCTCAAAGTGTCTCCAACCCTAGAGCTGGGATAAGTTATCATACTTTTATCTGCCCCTTTTCTCTACTTCTCACAATCCTCCACTCTTATCCCAATATCTTCTACTCACTGAGGCATGCTGGTATAAAACTTTTCTACCATTAAAACTTTTCTCTTTGGTTCCATGAGGAGCCTGGTTTTTGGATCATAGCAGTTGGCTTTGATACAGACTTATATCTTTGCATTCATGCTTTTAGGGCTGAGCAACTGCACCTGCCTTGCTCAGTCCTTGCTATGTTGTGATGTGAGCAAACTTAATCCAAGCTCGATTTTTACACGAACTCTTATAATAAAATTTGAGAACAGATTGATGTCTTAGTCATGCTCTCGGTGCACAGCGACTAAACAAGAACATACTCTGTGTATACTTCCTGTTTGTAGTATACACTTGGTGGCTATGACTGTGGGCAATCTGTTTGTGTCTGTGTGTCTTCATTTTTCACTTTAACTTCAAGCCTGATAATAAGTAGAAGTTCTTTGCTGCTTGAAACGCGTTGCAACTTGACCTCACTCATGAAAACGACGAAAAAAGACCGATCTTAGAACCCTGGACTACATAGTTAAATGTTCACAATGTCCCCACTAAATATCCAAAAATTCAATTCAAAACTAATCAGATAAAACGGATTTTGAGCAAAGTGAAAAATCTGTTTTTGGGTGAGGTAGCCATGTCGTCCTGATGGAAGTTCCTTCATTAGTAGCTTACTAGGTATATTTGACTACAGTGATATATCCCAGAGAATTTACCGAAGGTATCCAGAATTCTAACTCCTGGAGCGAATATCCCTTAAAATTTAAAAAGGGATATCGCGTAAATCAGAGGACGTATTCTTGACACGTCTCATAGCTATCTACACCCCCAATAGCGTTTTCGCTTCGAGAGGGAAAAGTGGCAAGAATATAGGAGTCGTTAAAGAGGCGATGCTCTCGATACTCCTACTGTACTGTAAATAGTGCGTCGAATCGCCACCGCGAGGTACCACCAAGCCATTCTTCGTAGCTTTGTAGGTGTTGCAGATACAGTACCATAGAGAGGGATTCTTTATCCTTTTGTCAAAAAGAGGGTGGGTCCATCAGGACGACATGGCTACCTCACCCAAAAATAGATTTTTCGCTTTGCTCAAAATCCGTTTTTTGGGCTCAGGCTATGTCGTCCTGATGGAAGTTTACCAGAGCATTAATGTGTCTGTGGATTTTCAATAGTGCCGTTATCTCGAGATAAATATTTCCTATTTGGTCTTCTGGACCAGAGACACTTGATGTTACCGTTATACATCAATTAACTGATCATAAAATATGTCAGTTCTTCCTGCCCCCTACAGGGAAAAGTCTAGGTAGATTTTAGGAAAAAACCCGAGGATTGTGAGTTCAAGGAACAATCTAGCAAACAGTATGTATATTAGTGTCATTATATACGTAAAGCATAGTTTGTACTTAGATGGTATAGTCCTGTATAGGTTACTGAATCCTCCCAAGCCTGGATATAAAGAGAGACAGACAGGTTTGTATCCATGTAGGAAACCTTAAATCAGTAAGATAAACAGTTAGTACAATCAGTTCTTACCTGTTTGCTTGGAATGGTAGAAACCATAGTTCCCCAATATTTCCTTAAATATTAAGAGAATGAAGGATGCTCTGATTTATACATAATTTCGAATGTTTGAGGCAAAAGAGACGCAAAGATTCCTTCTATTGTTTATTACAAAAATAGAAATCATGGTTGTAATCAATTACATCTTACGCTGAACAATTCTGCGTAAAAGCATAAACAGTAATAACAGAAAATAAATAAGTTTCACCTGAAAAGGAAACATTAGCCACTCAAAGGGAAATATAATATTTCACTATGTATGCTGTTATTACTAGGCACACAGTGCATATAAGAATGCCTGGCACTTGTGTCAGCTTAGTATGCTTGATGTCACCTGTATAGATAGAACAGTCTATAGTGTCTTCCTAAACACAATACTCAACATGATATACCTTAAAAGTCTATCATGGACACCCTGCACTAAAAGTCCCAATTAGTGCACTGTTCTTCGCAGTAATCAAGCGGCAGGTTTTATAACACTGCCTGCCGCTACCACATGAAATTTTATTTCTTGTAATTGCTTCGCGTAGTGCTTGAAGAAAGCTCTGGAAGACTTCCAACCAGTGTAAACACGCAGGCTTTCAAACGACATTGTCTGAAAGAAATTCTCAGAAAAGAGGCAACTTTTCTCGGATCATGACCTGCGGGTGTACTGTCTGGATCCGCTCTGTGTATAAAATAGGTGATTTTCGCCCTTATCTGTTTCAAGGATAACGTTGAACCAGAAGTCTCTCCCCTGAAAAGCTGACCTTCCTTAAAGTCTGAAGTTCTACAAAGATAGACCTTTAAGCAATCCACTGGGCAGAGGAATGCTTCTTCCTTCAGAGGGCAGATTCTCCAGGGACCCTATCTCTTAGTAGGCAGCTCGTTCTTGGCGAGAAAGGACGGGTCCGGAAAGAGGTTCAGTTTTCCGCTGTCTGTGAACTGAATGTGGCCATCATCCCTCGAGAGGGCCACTATTTCGCTAACTCTGGCTCCTGAGGCTAGTGCAAATAAGAATATCACCTTTTGAGTCAAGTCTTTCAGCGAGCAATCTTCATTGTTCAGGGTTGAGTTAAGTGAAGAACTTTATCCAAAGACCATGAAATGGGCTTTGGAGGAGCTGCAGGCCAAAGTTTAGCGCAGGCTTTAGGAATCTTGTTGAAGATTTCATTAGAGAAGTCTACCTGGAAGGCATATAGTGTTGGTCTGGCTAGGGCTGATTTACATGTAGTAATCGTATTAGCTGCTAAACCTTCTTCATGCAGATGGATGAAGAAGGACAAGCAGAAATCCGTAGATATCTCCTCAGGATTCTTCGCCTTGACAAAGGCCACTCATTTCTTCCAGGAAGACTAATATTGTCTTCTTGTTGACTTTGACTTGTATTCTTCTTAGAAGTTAATATTGTCTCTAGAAATCCCAAACTGTTTCTTGACCGCTAGGGCGAGAAAATTATGAGATGAAGGTTCTGTGTTTTCTCTGATGAAGCAGAGACAGTCAATTTCTGCACTTGCTGAGTCAGAACTGGTTCCAGCACCGGGGTCAGCTTCAGGCGTAGTTCCGTTATCAGGGGGAAGCAAACGCTGTTGGGCCACTTGTGGGCCACTATTGCAGCTGTCCCCAGAAAGGATCTCAGTGTGTCGAGGACTTTCAGCAGAATGTTGGTTGGAGGAAACAGGTAGATCTTAGACCACCTGTTCCAATCTATGGATACTGCGTCTGTCGCTTCCGCTAGAGTATCTTCGTACGGGGCTACATACCGGGGTAGCTTCTTCTTATCACTCGTTGCGAAGAGGTCTATCTGCAGTCTTGGGAATGAATGAATGAATGAATGATTTAAAGTTTTCAGGCATCCTGACATCTAAGGTCATTGACGCCGGTAACATTTAATTTATATATACAAAAATAAAAAATGAAATAAAATACAAAATTAAAGAGTATTCAATTAAAATCATAAAAATTGAATGTCATAAAATTTAAATATTTTTCAGAAGACCTGCTTCTGAAAGAAATCTAAAAATGCCACTTGCATGGTAGGACACATCATTTCCAAGAATCTTGGCAAGGATGAACCTGCCACCCTCACCTTGAGCCTCAAACAAATATCTATTCCGCAAGATGTTATAATTGGGGCATTCGGTCAACAAATGCCTTACTGTTAGAGGTACTACACAGTTGTCACAATACGGTTGCTGTTGGCCCTTCAGCAGAAACTCATGTGTCAACCGAGTGTGACCAATACGGAGACGACAAAGAGACGTCTCCCATTTTCGGGGCATCATATTATACCTCCAAGGAGATATGTCATTTGTTACTTCCCTCATTTTATTGCCATCTTGACTATCCCATTGCTGTTGCCATTTATTGCAAACCAATTTCTTGATGTCAGGTAAGAAATCATTACAGGGAATGGGATATCTTCTTGGCAGCAACTCTGATGCAGCCTCCTTAGCCAGTGAATCTGCCTTCTCATTCCCGGACACACCTACATGTGCTGGTTTTTGATTGATTGATTTAAAGTTTTCAGGCATCCTGACATCTGAGGTCATTGACGCCGGTAACATTTAATTTATGTATACAAAAATAAAAAATGAGATAAAATAAAAAATTAAAGAGTATTCAATTAAAATCATAAAAGTTAAATGTCATAAAAGTTAAATATTTTTCAGAAGACCTGCTTCTGAAATAAATCTAAAAATGCCACTTGCATGGTAGGACACATCATTTCCAAGAATCTTGGCAAGGATGAACCTGCCACCCTCACCTCGAGCCTCAAACAAATATCTATTCCGCAAGTTGTTATAATTGGGGCATTCGGTCAGCAAATGCCTTACTGTTAGAGGTACTAAGCAGTCATCACAATACGGTTGGTGTTGGCCCTTCAGCAGAAACTCGTGTGTCAACCGAGTGTGACCAATACGGAGACGACAAAGAGACGTCTCCCATTTTCGGGGCATCATATTATACCTCCAAGGAGATATGTCATTTGTTATCTCTCGCATTTTATTGCCATCTTGACTATCCCATTGCTGTTGCCATTTATTGCAAACCAAGTTCTTGATGACAGGTAAGAAATCATTACAGGCAATGGGATACCTTCTTGGCAGCAACTCGGATGCAGCCTCCTTAGCCAGTGAATCTGCCTTCTCATTCCCAGACACACCTACATGTGCTGGAACCCAACAAAATTGAACTGTTATACCTCTCCGTCCAATAATGAGAAGCCATTCTAAAATCTTTAAAACTAGAGGGTTATTAGAATTAAAAACTTCCATAGCTTGAAGGACACTCCTTGCATCACTAAAAATTGTAAAATTACCCTCCTTCTCCAATGCTATTTTCTCAATAGCGGTTAATATGCCATACAGTTCGGCAGTAAATATGGAAGCGGTCAGAGGAAGTGCACCTCTACAATTAAAACCTTTACTATGTACTCCAAATCCAACGCCAGCATCAGATTTGGAGCCATCAGTATAGATAAAAGCTGATCCTCTATGTTCTTTAACATGTTCATTGAAAAGAGACCTGGCTTCTATGTCTGACATATTCTTCTTATCTCCAATAAAATATTTACAAAAAGATATCTCTGGTAACTTCCATGGAGGCGTTGATGATACCTTGAATGGAAGTATCTTATTTCTAATTATATCCAGACTATTTAATAATCATTTCACCCGAAAGCCATAAGGTTGAGGAGATTTTGGGTGCAACTCAAAGTATGATGCGTGTCTTACAAGGCTTGCAGTCTGAAAGGCTAGAGAGTTAGGGAGTCTTTGCAATCTAAACCAATACCGAAGAATGGAAGACATTCGGTAAAGGTCTAGAGGTAACTCTCCAGCATCAACAAGGAGACTTGGGATAGGCGAGGTTTTAAAAGTTCCAGTAGACAATCTAATAACTGCATGATGTATCGAATCTAATATTTTTAACCGGCTTGGGGTGGCTGAAGAATATACCTCACAACCATAACTAATTTTGGAAAAAATCAAGGCCTTGTATAATTTTAAAATAGTATTGCGGTCTGCCCCCCATGATGTATGGGACAATACTTTTAAGATATTCAGAGCTTCAACACATTTAGCTTTTAGCGCTTTTAGGTGAGAAACCCAGGTAAGTCTACAGTCAAATATCAAACCTAAAAATTTGGTTTCCGATACACATGGTATCCGTTGACCTTTAATGTATATATCCGGGTCTGGATGTACTCCCCGGATACGACAAAAATGGACAATGGTAGTTTTACTTGTCGAGAACTTGAATCCATTCATGTCAGCCCACTGGATAATTTTATCAATAGAGAGTTGGATTTTTCTCTCAACCATTGCCATTCTAGTGCCAGCAAATGATATTGAGAGATCATCCACAAATAATGTTGAGAGAACATCCTGGGGAATGGCTGAGGATATCCCATTAATTGCTAGTGCAAAAAGGGTTACACTCAGCACACTACCCTGAGGAACTCCTTCTTCCTGGCACTTACTCTCTGATAGAGTTTCCCCCACTCTCACTTGAAAAACTCTACGTGAAAGAAATGCCTGAATAAATAGTGGCAGCTCTCCTCTCAATCCCAATTCATGAATGGTTTTAAGAATACCATATCTCCATGTGGTATCATATGCCTTTTCAAGGTCAAAAAATACTGTAACATGGTGCTGTTTGGAAGCAAAGGCTTCACAAATAGAAGACTCAAGTCGTATCAACACATCAGTCGTTGAGTGCATTTTTCGGAATCCACATTGAATCGGTGATAAAATACCTTTATTTTCAAGGTACCATATCAGCCTTGCATTGACCATCTTCTCTATGGTTTTACATAAACAAGATGTCAATGCAATAGGACGATAGTTTGCTGCTAAAAACTTGTCTTTACCGGGTTTTAAAAAGGCTAAAATAATGGCTAGTTCCCAAACACTTGGGTAACTATGATCATGCCATATTCTATTAATAATGCTTAAAATAAATAGCTTTGTATTAAAATGTACATGTTTAATCATTGCATATGGAATTCCATCGGGTCCAGGGGCTGTATCGTTGCAATGAGCAAGTGCGGAATCAAATTCTCTTTCAGTGAAAGGAGAATTATACGACTCTTCCCTTCTTGTTGCAAAATTTAAAATTTTATTTTCTTCAGTGCTCCTATACTGGTGACCAGGGGCTCCTTCATACTTGCTGGATACATTTGAAAAATGATTAGCCAAGGCATTGCTAACTTCATTTGCTTCAGTTACATACTGGCCATTCACCTTCAACACTGGTGGTGGGTTGGGGGTGAATTTGCCAGCTATCTTTTTTACTTTCCTCCACACAGAAGATGGTGGTGTTCCACTGTTAATGGAGGAAACAAAAGACATCCATGACTGGCGCCTTGCTTCTTTCATGGCACGACGGAACTGTGCTCTACATTTCTTGTACATAATTAAATTCTCATCAGTTCGGAGTCTACACAATCGTGTTAGAGATCTTCTTGTGGCTCTGTGGAGTGCAGTTAGTTCTGAAGACCACCACGGGACTGGTCGTTGTTTGAATAACCCTGTTGTTTTGGGAATTGAATTGACTCCTGCTGTATGAAGAGTTCCATTCAGCAGATCTATAGCATCATCAATACTTTCAAACTGTTCTGCTCTCCCTTCGATTTCACTTAGCTCAGAAAATTTAACCCAGTCTGCCTTGTCTAGATTCCAACGTGGCAATCTTTGCAAAGGTGGACCCTTGTTGGTGTTTATAATGATTGGTGCATGATCACTAGTATGCCAATCATCTAATGTCCTCCAATCAAAATCAAGAAGGCAGTTAGAGCTTGCAATTGAAAGGTCAATGCATGACAAAGTACCTGTCTGAACATGAAAGTGTGTGGGCTCTCCTGTATTAAGGAGCCCCACATCCTCATTCTCCACAATTGATGAGATAATATTGCCCCTTGTGTTGGCCAAAACATCACCCCATAAAGGATGTCTACCATTCATATCTCCCAGTAAGAGAAAAGGTTGAGGGAGTTGTTGAATAACTTCTGCTAAATCATCATATAAAATATCATCATTTGGAGGTAAATACAGAGAGCATATTGCATATTTTCTCCCTATATCAATTTGTACAACAACTGCCTGCAGGGTTGTACGTATAGACATGGGTATTTGGGGAACATCTCGACGAATGTACATGAGACTTCCGCCATGGCTCCCTGCTTGTTGATTATATGGTGTTCTATAGCTAACATACTCTCGAGGACTAGGAGTGTTAGAATCAAGCATACTTTCCTGTAGACATACTATTATGGGGGAATGCTCATGAATTAGGAGCTTAAGTTCTTCATATTTCGCCCTCAAACCCTGACAGTTCCATTGCAAAATGGAGGAGAAAACTATGGATTATTTCTGGAAGACGTCTTGGGTGAGGTCTTCCCATTAGCAGTTTTTAATCTAACATTATTACTTGTAGGTTTCTTCAGAGATGGTCTTGTTATGTTGGGTTTTACGTTGGAGTTTTTCTTTGTATCTTTTTTATATATTTGTTGAGGGAGATGGTGGACCTCAACTTGAATTTCTGATTTATTTAAATTGTCTTCTGGTTGATCGCCAACATCAACAGACAAAACATCATATTTATTTGATGTCATAATTCTAGTATTTCTTATGGAAGGGGATGAGAGAGATGGAGGTCTCTCTCTTTTACGATTAATAGGTTGCAAGTTACCAGGTTTTTGTACCTTCCCCACTACAGGTACACCTGATAACTTGGTGTCAGGTGGAATCTCCATTAAATCAGGCAAGGATATGGCCTGGGAGAGGTTAGTACTATCCTTTGTAATGGGGGACAAAGGTTTGATAGTGGTGGGCAATGTCTTTTTGTTGATACTCAATGATAAATCTTTAGGAGGAGATGTTCTTGTCTTATGCAGCACTTTATCAATAGATTGTGAATTCCTTTTTCGAGAACTACCTACAGTAGTAGGTGGGTGAGATGATTCCCGAGGAACTTTTTCTCCTGTTTTTAATGTTTTTGCATAAGTATTAGATTTATTTAATAATCTCTTGGCATGCCCCACGCTTACATGTTCAATAATTGATTTATTGAGGGCAGCCTCTTCTAACTTATAAAACTGGCAGCTCCTATCATTAGATTTATGATTAGAGTTGCAGTTTAAGCACCTTGCCTCAAGTGTACAATCCCCATGGTAAATATTGGAGCAAGTATTACAAATTTTTTCATTATTGCAAACTTTGGAAGGATGTCCAAATTTAAAGCAATTATAACATTGCAGTGGCTTCTGCTTAAAAGGTTGAACTCTGATCCTTTCGTTTTCTATGTCTATGTGGAAAGGTACATCAGCATCCTGGAAAGTAAGAACAATCATTGATGTTCCAGGTACTTTATGTACTTTCCACACTGATAGGGGACACATGGCCAATATCTCCTCTTCAGTAAATTCACACAGATCCCTATTAAAAACCACTCCCCTTCCATAGCTAAAGTTTAGATGGGGTTTGATGTCCAATTTTATATCATCATTTACTGTCTTCAAATTAGACAGTATAACAGACTGTGTGTATGACTTGGCCTTTATCAAGAAACTTTTCTTCCCGAATCGAGATATATCTCCAGGTGCGATCGTACCTACCTTCCTCTGAAGAAATTTGCATATCTTGAAATAATTTTCCGTACCTCCTACAGATTGAGCAAGAAGCCACATTGGTGGTTTTGGCTTTCTTTGGGATGGTATATCTGCCTCTATATCTTTATCAGCCCAGTCTGCTGGTCTGTAGACATCCAGATCTTTAGGTGCCCCATCACACAGAGCACCCTTAACACTCATATTACCTACTTTAATATCAACAATGTTACAGCTTGCATTAAATGCTTCCTCGTGACAATTAAATGATAACCAAGATTCCCAATTATCATCTTGAAGTTTCATTCTAATTTCTTTTATTGATCCGTAACACTCAAATATTTTATGTAGCACATCATAATTAGCTTCTAAAGGGATTTGGGTGACGTGCAGGACTTTCAGTTTTCCTGTGTTGCCCAAATTACCCTTTTTCAGAATGTTTAAAGAACAGTCCTTTTTAGTTCCTACGTCGTCAACGGAGTTTTCTTTAAATGAATTGCCAGAGGTCGTCAACAGTGCCGGGGGCGAGTCAGCATATCCAGGGGAGGTGGGTTCATTCTCACAAGAATCCATCGGAATAAAGAAAAGAGAAGAGTGATTTTTTGAATAGTTTGATTTACCTGCTTGAGAACATTAAGGCATCACATGTTGGGAAGGAAATTTGCACTCTCCACTACCGGCACAGTGAGAGTATACTTCCCAGATGGTCCACTCCATACCCTACCAGAAGGATAGCATCAAAACAGATATAGAGGCACAGGTGTAAGCTGAACCCGCCTGTTAGGACTGAGACCAAGAAACTATGGAATCATCCTCCCCATATCTGTAATGACGGGCTTCCGGCCAGAAGCCGAGAGTCCTACCCCAAGCATTGGATCCCCCTGGATTCCGAAGACCCAACACTTGGAATAGTTCCGCCAAAAAGGTCCAAACCATCTTCGGGATGGCTGAGATCATCCTATACACTCACATATAGCTTTGAGCACAAAGGCCTCCCAACCGCGACACCTTTCACATTCATCAAAGCAGGCAGCAATACCGGATGCAGAAACATCCGCCCAAGTGGCAATAACAGATGTAGAAACATCCATGCCATAAAGAGAAAAAAAAAAAAAAAAGATAATAAACATACATATATATGTAAAAATATACACATATACATATGGAAAATTTTACTCATAGGGTTGGGACAGCACCATGAAAGAAAGTTTATAATATTAGGAGAAGGTTGAAGCAATATAAAGAGGAAGAAAAAGATAAGAAAGAGAGAAATTTAGATTCGAACTGGGGGAGCAATTTCCCCAAGTTCGAGAGCCCTCTTGCCCGTCACGAAGTTTCAGCACGGGAATAAAATGCCGTGCTGAAGCTCAGTGACTTCATCAAGGCATTCTCTCATTAAGAGGGCAGTCTTGGGACTTGGGGTAAAATGAAAGAGAATGATCTTGCATCTAGAGACCATTCGGACTCTATCGGGTTGACCCTGGATAGAGCGTCCGCCGTCACATTGCGGAACCCTTGAAGGGGGACTGCTGACAAGTGCCATCTCTTCTTCTGGGCTAGACGAAGGATGGCCAATATCACTTGATTTATGTGAGGCGATCTCGAGCCTTGTCGATTTAGGCATCTCATTACTACTTCGCTGTCTAGAACCAAACAGATGTGGATTGAGCAGCGAAGTTTCAGCTTTTTCAGAGATAGAAAAACTTCCATGGCTTCCAGAAAATTGATGTGGAAGGACTTGAAGAGGGGAGACCAGGTTCCTTGGACTTTCCGATGATGAGAATGACCTCCCAAACCCTCCTTCGAGGCATCCGTATGAACGGTGACTGCTGGAGGAGGTGGTTTCAAGGGTACCTTGTTTCTTAGGTTCTTGGCCTCCGACCATGGCTTGAGTAGTGATTGCAGACGATTTGGTATCGGTCTTTGTAGATCTCTTCGAGCGTTTGATGCGTATTTTCTCCAAACTCCTAATGCATCTTTTAATTGTGCTCTCAATACTGGATCTGTCACTGAGGCAAACTGGTGGGACCCCAACATTCTCTCATGTTGCCTTCTTGATATCCTGTTGGATTGAAGGAGTCTTTTGACAGATCCTGCTATCTCTTTCCTCTTCTTTGATGGAATGGAAAGGCAGTGTGACTGTAGGTCCCAGTGGACACCCAGCCACTGGAACTTTTGAGCTGGAGATAGACGAGACTTTTTCAAGTTGATCTTGAATCCTAAGTGTTCCAGGAACTGGATCACTTCCTTGGAGGCTTGCATGCATTCTTCCTCGGATGCTGCCCACACCAGCCAATCGTCCAGGTAGGCTACCACCTGGATTCCTTTCAGGCGTAGTTGATAAATGACTGCATTCGCAAGCTTTGTGAATACCCTTGGGGATATGCTTAGGCCGAAGGGCATGGCTCTGAAAACGTACTTTCTTTTCTGTAGTTTGAACCCTAGGTAGGGGGAAACTTGACGGTTGATTGGAACGTGCCAGTACGCATCCGTCATGTCTATGAAGACTGTGTATGCCCGTTTGGGCAAAAGGGTCCTTATGTGCTGAAGCGTCAGCATTCTGAACTTGTGGTTCACTATGAACTTGTTGAGTGGTGATAAGTCCAGAATGACTCTGAGCTTTTCCGAATCCTTCTTCGGAACACAAAATAGCATTCCTTGAAATCCAATGGACTTTGCCTTCCGTATAACTCTTTTGTTCAAGAGTTCCTGAACATATTCTTCCAGTACGGGGGTTGAGTGTTGGAAGAATTGAGGGAATTTTGGTGGAGTTGAGCTCCAACTCCACCCTAGTCCTTTCTTGATTAGGCTGTGGGCCCAGGGATCGAAGATCCAACGATCCCGGAAATGGAGAAGTCTCCCTCCTACCGGCAGCATCTCACTTGGAGTGCTGGTTGGAGGGCTTGCCTCCTCGGCCACGTCCACCTTTATTGCCCCTACCTCTGAAGGGGCGTCTAGAGGATCCTCGAAAGAAACCTCGAGACTTCGGCTTATAGGTAGTTGATTGCCTTTCAAATACTGGGGTGATCACGGGCGACTGGGTCGCCAGCGTTTGGGGCACCAGTTGAAAGGTGTTGGTTGGTTGTGCCACCATCTGGGGCATCGTGGCCATGGGAAGCTGTTGCTGTTGCTTTGGCCGAGAGGGCACTCTTGGTCGTTTTGACTTGTTCTTCAGCTGGGGACCCTCATCAGCGGAAGATTTCCTTTTAGAGGACAAGCTCCATTTGGAGAGGAGATTCATATTCTCTGAAGCGGCTTTATCTACGACCTCTTTGACCACTTCACTTGGGAAGAGGTCTTTTCCCCAGATATTGGAAACTATCAGCTTCCTTGGTTCGTGCTTCACTGTAGCAGAAGCGAACACAAACTCCCTACAAGCCCTTCTGGCTTTAATAAAATTGTACAAATCCTTGGTGACTGTTGCCAAATGAGATTTGGCAAAGACCATGTACATATCTGGGGTGTCTGGGATGCTTCCCATAGTCTTTAAGCCAGTCTGCAGAGACATGGAAGCAGCGAGACGTTCCTTAGTCTCCTGTTCCCTGCGCAGGAGAAACTCTGACAGCTTCGGGAGATCTTCGTTGAACTGCCGTCCAGCGATATCTGCCTCTAGCTTCCCAACTGTGAAGGTGTTATGGACATCCTTCCAATCCTTATCATCTGAAGGGAAGGCGAGGGAAAATGGTCTACTCTCTTCAAGTGTAGGGCAAGGTTTCCCTGTCTCAACTGCCTTTAAGGCTGCCTTAAACCCTTTGTCCATAAAGGGGAAGGCACGTTCGGAGTCAGCAATAAAGGATGGGTGCTTTTTGCTGAGAGCCGGCACCTTGGAACTAGTAAAGGCCCTCTCTTTCAAGGTGGTTGTATATAAGGCCTGTGCCTTAGATAGTTCAAGGACAATCGTCTCCTTCGGCTCTGTTTCCTCCTTGGATGCTGGTTCCGTCCTCAGACGGACATAGCAATCCGGATAGGCCCCTTTACTAGGCCAAAATTCGATTTCCTCCACTGGAACTGTTCTCAGTTTCTCTGAGAGGAAGATCTTCCCCCCCGACATAGGCATATGCTCTGCGTACCTCCACGGGTTAACGTCAGAGAAGGCGGGGAAGTCCTTAATGTTTAATTTCTTCGGGGCTAAACGTGACGCAACTAGCTGATGAATCTCTGTACGGAAAGATGCTTCTTTCTCAGACGATTTCTTCTGAATGTACTGCACCATGGACAATAGCGAGTGTAGCATACTTGTAATGGAATCCAACTGGGGTGCGGTGGTAGAAGTTGAAGGCGTCGGTGCAGTCGCCACTGCAGACGATACCGAAATCGTTTCGGTTTTCTCGACTCCAGTCTCAGGAGGTATCTCATCCTCCTGCTCCAGTTCATCAACTACGAGATTGTTCTCAGTCTCCTCCGAGACAACAGACACGTTGTCCTCTAATTGGATGCTCTGAAAGGCATCCGAAACGTCAGGTTCTACCGGAATTAGGTTGAGCCTGGGGAACAATTGCATCTGCAGATGCATTAGGGAAGGGACAATCCCTCATCCTCTCATTAGGAAGGTATGGGCCAGAGGTGTTCTTCTGAAAGCCCCTGACCCATTTTCGCAGAGTGTCCCTTGCTGCATCCCTAGACTCAGTAGACTTTTGATTATCAAAAGCCTCTTTAATCAGTTTGCCACAAACAGTACATACCTGTGGGTCCCAGTACTTGAGAGCCCCTTTGGTGACTGCGCAGCGAGCATGGGCCCTGCACATGCCATGTCCGTAGAAGCTCTTACTACGGACCCTGCAAAAGTTGTTCCCGCACACAGGATGCTCCTTCTGTAAAGAAAGAAAAGCTATAAGTATTCGGTGAAATTCTCAGATTTTAGCATACATATTTTAATTAATATTTAATTAATATTAGCTTGGATAGAAGTAAGCTAGAAAGTAGGAAAGATACCTACTTGTGTTTCCTGTCCAGCCCATTGCTATGACCTCCTCCAATATTGAACTAAAGATTCATAATGAATTCAAGGGGAAGATAATATCCTTGGATATGAGGTGTCTTCTTATCACAATCTTCCATGTTCAATATAGGGGATTAGATTAATGGATAATAACCATTAATTGGTAGGGAGAATCACTCCCTAAAAGTGATGGTCTCACAATTGGCTGCCCATGAACCACTTGTAGGTTGGAAAACTTTTAGGCTACAGCAATGACTGGCGGCGGCATGTCGCCAGTGTCACCGGGCTTGCCAAAATCTGCCGGACCTGCCGGCATATTCCAGGCCTGCAGGCATATGCCGGCCTAGCCGACATATGCCGGGCCTAATCTGGGCTATTTGAAACAGATACTGTCTTCAAAGTAGTGGGTGGCAGGTCGGCAGTTGCCGCTGTGCCTGCTGGCAGCCGAAGGATCCCTCAATGAAGTAGGACCCGGCGGCAACCGGGGACAACTATATAAATTTTGGGGGGCCGGCTGCCGGCCAGCCATTGCCAGCAGCCGGTCATAGTATGTTCATTGTCATTGGGTTGTCGATCAGCGACACCCACGGCAAGTGGCGGCAGAGTAACTGCCGGCTGACCGACACCCAACATGGCCGACGACAGCTACTAGCTGCCGGAGGCCGGCCCAGTATATGGAAAGGCAGAGAGAAAGAGAGGATGGGGGACGGCAAAGGCTCAGCCTTGCCGGCCTACATCCCGAAAGAGGGTACAAGTGGAAGGGGGAATTATATTCGGGCTTCCACTCAACCATATCCCATTCATATGGGGTATGGAAGGCAGTCCAAGGGAGGACTGGAGAGCACACTCAATGAAATGAAGGTACCTGCCGGCAGCCAGCCCAGCCGGCAGCAGACAGTGAACCTCAGGCCAATTCTATAGATTACCCATATGGTCAAAGGTAGAACAATGGCCAGAAGGGTGATGGTTCATCCAACACAAAAGAGACAGTGGGGAAGGGGTAAAAGATCTATAAGTAAGGTAAAACCATAGAGCATTACCTAACTTGAAGGATTCTGATCTCATAAAGTAACCTCAAGTAGGAGAAATCATTTCCCAGGGTTAGGTTAGTTAAGTGTGAAAGCGGCCATAGGACACAATCTCACTAGAGAACAGAATCTCGTACCAGAGATCTTAAGTAAGGAAGAAATCATTTCTTCATACTAAGATCTACTAGTACAGGACTGTCTACCAAACCGAAGAAGGAGGAAATTGATATACAAGAACCTCCAGTATGGCCTAGGGAGGACTAGCCTCCTGAACGGCAACCTAACCTGACTTGGGAAGCCATTTCACCAAGACGGTAGGATGCCTAACACAGGCTTTACTCTGATTTTCCGTTCTCAGCTCAAAATCATGTCAGTGGTTAAGAGAAAGAGATGAAACACCCCAGTAAATTTTGCCAGAACACAGTTCGCAGCAAAGTTAACTGAGGGTAGCCTAAGCTGATCAGAGGGAAGGGGAATTGCTCTTAGGTCTCGTTAGAGATAGTATCGACTTAAAGGGTATAGGAGGTGTCAGTCTCCCCTTAAAAGACAATACAAGAGCAATGAGGGATATGTAAGAAGGTATACTAAAGCCCCTAGGATATTAAGTGTAGGAGCATAGAGAATCGTTCACCAAAACTCTCTTGTATACTATCTTGGAAGAGGAAAATGCTATGCAGTAATATCTTAATTGTATAAAATATTGCCTGAGCTTCAATAAAACTTTACCAGGAAGGTTATATCATGCATGAAGTGTGTAGGTGCCTAGGCTAGGAAGCCTAGCACTCGTGAGGCTCGATCATAAATAGCCAAATCCACGACAACAATGACATAATATAAAATTACCTAGCTAAATATCTAAATAGCTATAGTTGTTAAAGCGTTATAATGCCGGATATCGTTCTTGCTAATTAAATGAACAAGAAGAACGAGTGCGTCCATGACGCCATCCGGCTGGCAACAGCTCTTGTTACGTTAATTACGATCTCAATCGAAGAGTAAAACTGGCAAGAGCTTACATTTACACAATCCAAAGATATTACTCAACTTTCCAGAAGCTGATGAAGCTGGTGAAGGCATCATAGCGACGAAATACTTCCAAAATAGCGAGAGATAACACGGGATAACACCGGTCAGTAAAGCTACAAACGAAAGAATGGCTTGGTGGTGCCTCGCAGTGGCGATTCGGCGCACTATTTACAGTACAGTAGGAGTGTCGAGAGCATCGCCTCTTTAACGACTCCCCTATATTCTTGCCACTTTTCCCTCTCGAAGCGAAAACGCTATTAGGGGTGTAGATAGCTATGAAACGTGTCAAGAATACGTCCTCTGATTTACGCGATATCCCTTTTTAAATTTTAAGGGATATTCGCTCCAGGAGTTAGAATTCTGGATACCTTCGGTAGATTCTCTGGGATATATCACTGTAGTCAAATATACCTAGGAAGCTACTAATGAAGGAACTTCCATCAGGACGACATGGCCTGAGCCCAAAAATATACTTATCAGAAAATTAAACCTTACAACGCAACCCATGTAGAGATAAAAAGTCAATTTCTGATAGACTTATATTACAATATACATTTTTCAAAGTAGAAAGATGCTTTTGCTGATGAGTTTATATCCTCTCGGAGAGTTAAAATACTGTAGCACATTTACTGGCGAATTGCAGTGCTCTTGAGAAGATTAAATAAATAGATAAGGAGACTTGAAAAGTTAATGCCATAGAGCCAGCCATTATCTTCAGACAAACTTGCAAAGAAGACGGTCTCCTGCCGCAATACAGAAATAATAATATTAGCAATATCAATATTGATAATAATATTAATAATAATACTAATATTAATAAAAACATTAATCTTAATATAATTAATAATAATAATAATAATAATAATAATAATAATAATAATAATAATAATAATTGAAAAGTCTAATAGCTTTTTCGACACATGTTATCAATGAGGAAAATTATATGCAAATTAACCAAGAATTAATCTTGAAACGGAAATTCTATGCAGAAAAAGTTAATTTCATTACGTCATTAAGCATATGGGTAATTGAAAGTGAGATTCAAAGCGGATAGCCGGTCGTTTATGAGTAATTAAAACAAAATCATCTCATTATGGTTTACCTCTGAAGCTTATTAAGCAATCATTTCAATTAAGGAGGGTACATTACCGATTCATTTTAATATTCATTAAGTATTGCGCTTAAAGGACCTGGAATACGGTAATATATTTTCTGATAATTGTATATATATATATATATATATATATATATATATATATATATATATATATATATATATATATATATATATATATATATATATATATATATATATATATATATATAATTATTGTTATTTAGTTATCTTATTAGCTGAAAGTTTTGCATTTTGCATCCTCCAATTGTGAATGGACGCAAAAGCCATAATCTCTTTTCTCTTTAAGATTAGCGAGACAAAGGATTTAATACATGAGTTATATCTATGAAACAATATTAATCCAAATACATATTCAGAGCAAAATGTACAGTATACATAAAGTTAGAGCAACAACAATCCAAGTTAAGATGCAGGGAAACAATGCTAATAAATTGAGAAAAAAGTGACAACTGTTACGATCTAAATCCACATTCAAATTGGATGACAACAGTCCTTGTCCAAATAATATGACAAATAACTGAACTACAGATCGAGAGACGACAGTAATAATCCCAATCCAGTGACAAAAAAAAAAACCATACAAGTTAAAGAGACAATAATCCCAATCCTTATTTAGTAACAAAAGCCTAGACCTCAATCAGCCAAAAAAATAAATAAAAATAAATACCTAATTCAGATCTAGTGATAACAACACAAACCAGAATCTATAAAGAAAATAAATGAATAAATATATTAAGAAAAATTCAGATCCCCAGACAACTGTCCAAACCAGACTCAGTAAAACAACACCAATCCAGATCCAACGACAACTGCCTAAAATCAGAATTAGTAAAACATCACCAATACAGATCAAGTAGCAACTGCCTTAACCAGAATCAGTAAAACAGGCCTAATCCTCATCCAGTGACAACTAATCAGTAAAACAACACCAATCCAGATGAAGTAACAACTGTCAAAACCGGAATCAATAAAGTCACACCAATGCAGATTAAGTAACAACTGTCCAACCCCAGAATCATTAATGCAGTACCAATCCAAAATCAAGTAACAGTAAAATAGTACCACTCCAGAACAATTATGAAATGCCCCAATCAGAATCAGTGAAACCTCAACATCCGATAATCTTTTTTTAACTTTGTATGACTCTTTTGAATATTTAAGTAGTGATTCTCGACGGCAAATTTAATGTTGAGAAACATATCAGATCTGTGTCCTCTTCAATTGCAAAAAAACTGTTTATTGAGAAAGTCTTTGAGGACTTTGGTGATCAATCTATTATGAAGTGTTTTAATTCTTTCACTCTACCTTGTTTTGAGCATTGCTCTCCTTTTTGGTCTTCTACTGATAATTCTTATTTGTTGGATAGGAACTTTCAGTCTATTAAATTCCTTATTCCTGATCTAGATATTAATCTCTCGTACTGTCGTAAATTTAGTTTGTTATGCATTTTGCCTAAGATTTATCATCATTTTGATCATCCTTTATGTTCAGATATTTCCAGACAGTTCCACTCTGTTCGTAATAGATAATTCAAACAGTCAAGCCTTATCTATCATGACGTTCAATACTATACAATATTCTAGAAATTTTATTCCATCTATAACTAAATTGTGGAATGAACTTCTTAATAGATAGAATTTCAAAAGTTCAAACTAGCCTCAATTATCTTTAGGTTGAACAGGCTGACATAAGTCTTTTTTAAGTCTATTTGTGGAATATCATTTTCTTATGTTGTTACTGATATCAAAGTATTTTATCTTAATTGTTCATTATATCTCAGATCGTTTTTCTATTTCTTTATTTCCTTTCATCACTGGACAATTTTTACTTGTTAGCGCAATTGGTCTTATATCAGCTGGTTATTTCAAATTGGGTTGTGGCTTAGTTGATGATGATAATAATAATAATAATAATAATAATAATAATAATAATAATAATAATAATAATAATAATGATTATGATCCTGTGTCAAAGGCCTAAATCAGACTCGGTAAAACAGCTCCAAATGTGATAAAATGACAGCTTCCGACACCAGCATCAGTAAAACATCACCATTATAGATGAAGTAACATCTGCTTAAACCAGAATATATAAAAAAGCACCAATCAAGTTCAAGTAAAACATCAAAACCAAATTCAGTAAAAACAATACCAATCCAGATCAGTAGACAATAGCCTAAAATCAGAGTCAGTGAAAAAGACCCAATTATGATCCAGTAACAACTGCCCAAATAGGAATAAGTAAAACAGCACCAATTCAGATCCTGAGACAACTGTTCAAAGAAGAATCAGTAAAATAGCACCAATTATCATACAGTGACAACTGCCCAAACAAGAATCAGTAAAATAACACCAATCCAGATCGAGAGACAACTGCCTAAACAAGAATCGGTAGAACAGCACCAATTATCATACAGTGACAACCTCCCAAACAAGAATCAGTAAAACAGTACCAATCCAGATCCAAAGACAACTGTCCAAGGAAGAATCAGTAAAATAGCACCAATTATCATACGGTGACAACTGCCCAAACAAGAATCAGTAAAATAGTACCAATCCAGATCCTGAGACAACTGTTCAAAGAAGAATCAGTAAAATAGCACCAATTATCATACAGTGACAACTGCCCAAACAAGAATCAGTAAAATAACACCAATCCAGATCGAGAGACAACTGCCCAAACAAGAATCGGTAGAACAGCACCAATTATCATAGAGTGACAACTGCCCAAACAAGAATCAGTAAAACAGTACCAATCCAGATCCAAAGACAACTGTCCAAGGAAGAATCAGTAAAATAGCACCAATTATCATACAGTGACAACTGCCCAAACAAGAATCAGTAAAACAGTACCAATCCAGATCCAAAGACAACTGTCCAAGGAAGAATCAGTAAAATAGCACCAATTATCATACTGTGACAACTGCCCAAACAAGAATCAGTAAAATAACACCAATCAAGATCGAGAGACAACTGCCCAAACAAGAATCGGTAAAAAAAAGCACCGATTATACTACAGTGAAAACTGCCCAAACAACAATCAGTAAAGAAAGCACCAATCCAGGTCCAGAGACAACTGCCCGAAGAAGAATCAGTAAAACAGCACCAATTATCATATAATGACAACTGCCCGAATAAGATTCTGTAAAACGGCACCAATCCAGATCCAGATATAACTACCTAAACAATAATCAGTAAAACAGAACTAATCCAGATCCAGGGACAAATATCTAGACAAGAATCAGTACAAACAGCACCAATTATCATACGGTGACCACTAACCAAACAAGAATCAGTAAAACAATATCCAATCCAGATCCAGAGACAACTGCCCGTAAAAGAATCAGTAAAAAAGCACCAATTATCATACGGTTACAACTAACCAAACGAGAATAAGTAAAAAGGCACCAATCCAGATCCAGAGAATACTGCCTTAACAAGAATCAGTAAAACCGCACCAATTATCATAGAGTGGCCACTAACCAAACAAGAATCAGTAAAACAGCACCAATCAAGATCCAGTGACAAATATCCAAACAAGAATCAGTAAAACCACACTAATTATCATACAGTGACAACTGCTCAAACAAGAATCAATAAAACAGCACCAATCCAGGTCCAGAGAAAACTGCCCAAACAAGAATCCGTAAAATCGCACCTATTATCACACAGTGACCACTAATCAAACAAGAAACAATAAAACAGCACCAATCTAGATCCAGTGACGTATATCCAAACAAGAATCAGTAAAACCACACCAATTATCATACAGTGATAGTTGCCCAAACAAGAATCAGTAAAACAACACCAATCGAAATGCAGAGGAAACTGCCCAAAAAAGAATCCGTGAAACCGCACCAATTATCATATAGTGACCACTAACCAAACAAGAATCAGTAAAACAGCACCAATCAAGATCCAGAGAAAACTGCCCTAACAAGAATCAGTAAAACCACACCAATTGTCATACAGTAACCTCATCCCAACCAAGAATCAGTAAAACAGCATTAATCCAGATCCAGTGACAAATATCCAAACAAGAATCAGTAAAACCGCACCAATTATCATACAGTGACAACTGCTCAAACAAGAATCAGTAAAACAGCACCAATCCAGATCCAGAGAAAACTGCCCAAACAATAATCCGTAAAACCGAACCAATTATCATACAGTGACCACTAATCAAACAAAAATCAGTAAAACAGCACCAATCCAGATCCAGAGGCAACTGTCCAAACAAGAGTCAGTAAAAAATAACCAGTTCAGATCCAGTTACATATATCTAAACAAGAATCAGTAAAACTGCACCAATTATCATACAGTGACAACTGCCCAAACAAGAATCGCTAAAACAGCACCAATCGAAATGCAGTAATAGCTGCTGCAAACGGAATCAGTAAAGCAGCATCAATCCAGATCAATTGACAACTGCCCAAACAAGAATCGGTAAAACAGCACCAATTATACTACAACAAAAACTGTCCAAACAACAATCAGTAAAAAAAACACCAATCCAGGCCCAGAGACAGCTGCCCGAAGAAGAATCAGTAAAACAGCACCAATTATCATATAATGACAACTACCCGAACAAGATTCAGTAAAACGGCACTAATCCAGATCCAAGGACAAATATCCAGACAAGAATCATTACAAACAGCACCAATAATCATACAGTGACAACTGCCCAAATAAGAATCAGTAAAACAGCACCAATCCAGATCTAGAAACAACTACTCGGACAAGAATCAGTAAAAAAGCACCAATTATCATACGGTGACAACTAACCAAACAAGAATCAGTAAAACAGCACCAATACAGATCCAGACACAACTCCCCAAACAAGAATCAGTAAAACAGCACCAATTATCATACAGTGGCAACTAACCAAACAAGAATCAGTAAAACAGCACCAATCCAGATCCAGACACAACTCCCCAAACAAGAATCAGTAAAAAAGCACCAATTATCATACGGTGACAACTAACCAAACAAGAATCAGTAAAACAGCACCAATTATCATACAGTGACAACTGTTCAAACAAGAATCAATAAAACAGCACCAATCCAGATCCAGAGAATACTGCCTTAACAAGAATCCTTAAAACCGCACCAATTATCATACAGTGACCACTAACCAAACAAGAATCAGTAAAACAGCACCAATCAAGATCGAGAGAAAACTGCCCAAACAAGAATCCGTAAAATCGCACTAATTATCATACAGAGACCACTAATCAAACAAGAGTCAGTAAAACAGCACCAATCTAGATCCAGTGACACATATCCAAACAAGAATCAGTAAAACCGCACCAATTATCATACAGTGACAACTGTCCAAACAAGAATCAGTTAAACAGCACCAATCCAGATGCAAAGGAAACTGACCAAACAAGAATCTGTAAAACCGCACCAAATATCATACAGTGACCACTAACCAAACAAGAATCAGTAAAACAGCACCAATTAAGATCCAGAGAAGACTTCCCGACCAACAATCAGTAAAACTGCACTAATTATCATACAGTGACCACAAACCAAACAAATATCAGTAAAACAGCACTAATCCAAATCCAGAGACAACTACCCGAACAAGAATCAGTAAAAAAGCACCAATTCAGATCCAGTGAC
Organism: Palaemon carinicauda; assembly: GCF_036898095.1. Lineage (NCBI taxonomy): Eukaryota > Metazoa > Arthropoda > Malacostraca > Decapoda > Palaemonidae > Palaemon > Palaemon carinicauda. Next base: position 47,439,157 of record NC_090767.1, read on the forward strand.
AAATATCCAAACAAGAATCAGTAAAACCGCACCAATTATCATACAGTGACAACTGTTCAAACAATAATCATTAAAACAGCACCAATCCAGATCCAGAGAAAACTGCCCAAACAAGAATCAGTAAAACCATACCAATTATCATACAGTGACCACTAATCAAACAAGAATCAGTAAAACAGCACCAATTCAGATCCAGAGATAACTGCCCAAAAAAGAATTAATACTTCAAACATTTTCATACAGTGATAGCTGCTCAAACAAGAATCAGTAAAACAGCACCAATCTAGATCCAGAGGCAACTGTCCAAACAAGAATCAGTAAAACATCACCAATCGAAATCCAGCAACAAATATCCAAACAAGAATCTGTAAAATCACACTAATTATCATACAGTGACAACTGCCCAAACAAGAATCAGTAAAAGAGCACCAATCCAGATCAAGTGATAATTTTCCAACCGAGAATTAGTTAAACAGCACCAATCCAGATCCAGAGACAACTGCCCAAACCAGAATCACTAAAACAGCACCAATCGAAATGCAGTAATAACTGCTGAAAACGGAATCAGGAAAACAGCACCAAACCAGATCAATTGATAACTGCCTAAACTATGGTCACTAAAAATGCTCCAATCGAAATAAATTAATAACTGCCCAAACCAGAATCAGCAAAAAACCACCAATCCAGATCCCCAGACAACTGCACAAAACCAGAATCCTTAAAACAACAATATTCCAGTTAAATAAGAACTGCCCAAACAAAAATCAATAAAACAACACCAATACATGTCCACAGATACTTGGCCAAAATCAGAATTAGTAAAACAAAACTAATGAAGTCAAGTAAGAACTGCTCAAACTAAAATCGGGAAAACAACCTTTATCCAGATCCATGGAGAACTGCCCAAACCAGAATCAGTAAAACAATAACAGGCGAGTCAAGTAAGAATTGCCCAAACCAAAATAAGTGAAACACCACTAATCCACATCCAGAGATATTTGTCCAAACCAGAATCAGTAAAACAATAACAGACGATTCAAATAAGAATTGCCCAAACAAAAATAAGTTAAACAACAGCAAACCACATCCAGAGATATTTGTCCAAACAAGAATCAGTAAAACAACACCAATCCAGTCAAATGAGTACTGTCCAAACCAAAATCAATAAAACAACACCAATCCAGATCCCTAGACAACTGCCCACAACCAGAATCAGTAAAACCACACCAAGTCCAGAATAAGTAATACGGACTCGATCCAGATCCAGCGTCATTTTCCCAAACTAGGATTAGTAACACAACACCAATGCAGATCATGTGACAACAGCTCTAAACCAGATCCCCAGCCCTTGTCAACAATCCCAAAAGAGGTCGACAAAAGACAGTCACATCCGGATCCATAGAGAACAATTCAGATCTATATTTGTTCGATAAAACCAATACAAATTAGGTATAAAAACAACCAATTGCCTTTTCATTATAACAAAAAAAATCGACTAGCTTTCTCCAGGAATCGCTATCATAAGCGGATTACATAAGAGGACAAACGTTCAACAGAAAATGGTTTAATTTTGAACTTGCTTTTGATAAGTTGCACTTTGCGGTTCATAGAAGGGTGACAACTGCCTTTAGCAATCATGTGATATGTTGATAAGGTTGCCATTGTCGTAACCAATAGATGACACAACAAAGGACTGTCAATAGAGATTAAGTTCACTTGTTACATTTATGTCTTTTGACGTGGAATCGTTGCAGTATCGAAGAAGACGTTGATCTGAAGTGATACTTCCTTTGTATGCATTTTGCTTGCTGCAAGTGCATTACATAACACGAACCAAATCTGCAACTTGACAGGAGAAAGTTAGATGATTTTCTTCATTGATTGCATAGTGAAGTATTCCTATTAATATTGGTCCAACTTCGTTTAAGTTTTGACTGTTGATCGTTATTTTGTACTTCACCTTTCTCTTTTTCTCTTTTTTTTCTTTTTTTCATTTCTTCTTTTTCATCGATGAACATGTTCACGAGGTTAAAGGTTTCTTAAATTTTGTTCTCGAAAACAAATGATGGTTATTACTTATATCATTAATCATTTTATTATCATAATTATTACCAATATAATCCCTTTCATTATTACTAAAGTTATGTTTCAAGTATAATACTGCTAAGACAAAGTGTAGATATGAGCGAGATATATGTTAAACATAAATTAGCTTATATAACCATTATTTTCAAAAGTGGATCAAGACTAAAGGCAAGCAATTATAGACCTGTTAGTCTAACATCACATATTATGAAAGTGTATGAGAGGGTAATAAAAAAGTAAATAATGGATCATTTGGTTAAAAATAATTTGTTTAATATAGGTCAACACGGTTTTGTGCCCGGAAAAAGTACACAAACCCAACTGATAGCACA
>NC_090767.1:47459073-47516159 GCF_036898095.1 Palaemon carinicauda
ATATATATATACATATATATATATATACACACATATATATATATATATATATATATATATATATATATATATATATATATATATATATATATATATATATATATACAAATACATACATATAGAAAACCGGAGTTTTCAGACGCCAAATTATTGAACAGAATGGTTAAACCGTAATACTCGTGACATAAAAGGAAAATATCACCTTTCGAGCCAAAATAATATTAAACTTGCATATGGAATAAAAGATCATAGTTCCCTTGCACAATGTAGACTAAGATGTCTCAATTATACAGTCCAAAAGGGTCTATGTACAACACTTAAGATTCGGGTTTAATCATACTATCTGCGACCACACCAAAGTACTTAATATCTTCCAACTGATGTGGGTAATGTTTGAAGAACATTCTTGAATATTGTCATCCTTTGTCAGCGTGTAAGTGTGCAAAGGACATAAATTCTAAAAAATTTAAGGAAGAGGCAACTTTCCTAGGGTCATGACCCGCTGGAATACTTCCCGGGTCAGCCCTTCTGAAGAAGTAGGTGAATTTGGACTTTAGCTATGTCAGAGAAAGATTAGATCCTGTCGTCTCCCCTTTAAAAAGATAACTGCTTTTAAAGGCCCAGTTCTTGGATAGGTAGACTTTATGGTACTCTATGGGACACAGAGAAGGATCCTCCTCTGGTGGAACAATCTTCCAGGGACCCCAGCATTTTGTGGGAAGTTTGTTTTTCTCCATAAATGCAGCATCTGGATAAAGGTTTACCTTCCTTGAATTTGAGAATTCAATGTGGCTAACATCCATTGAAAGGGCCACAATCTCACTACCTCTGGCATCAGAAGCCATAGCAAGCAAAAGGATAGACTTTTGAGTAAGATCCCTCAGAGAGGCAGAGGCGTTAACTATCGAAGAGGAAGGTGCAGGACTTTATACAAAGATCGTGAAGTAGCCTTGGGAGTAGCATCAGATTTCATTTTAGCACAATCATTCGGGATCTTATTGAACGGCTCACTATTGTTCGATATCAAAGGCATATCCTATCGGTCTGGGTAGTGCCAAATTACATGAGGCAATATTTGTAGAGAGTAGACCTTCATCGTGTAGTGAAATGAAGAAAGAAATTTCTGAATTTTCTTTGAGTCACAAGGGCGAGAAAATCATTAGCTGAAGGGATTTTGTTTTCCAAGAGGAAGCAAAGACAGTCGTCTGTAGAACAACCTGAGAAAGGGCTTTGTGTTCCAGAATAAGAGGTTACCAATTGCTCTTGGGTCTCTTGGGAGCCACTACAGCTGCTGTTCTCCTGATAGGCGGCAGTCTTTTCAGTACTCTCAGATACATCACATCCATTCCTGTTGTTTTCCGATCTAAGATCGGTGCTACATACTTGGGAAGCTTCTTGTTGAAGCTTGTGGCAAAGGTATATATTTGTAGTTCTAGTACTTGCTCTGGAATGCAACTGAATGAATTTGCGTCCAGAGATCATTCTGTTTCCTGAGCTTTGATTTCAAGAGGGCGTCAGCTGTACCTTTGCAAACCCCTTCTAGGTGAACTGCTGAAAGATGCAATTTCTTCCTTTTTGCTAAAGAGAGAATGGCTAGGATTACATGGTTGATCTGGGGAGATCTGGAGCCTGCCTGTTGACACAATGTACTATTGTGTTGTTGTCGATGACCAATATGATGTGTGATTTCGTTTTTGGCCATAGTCACTTCAGAGTTAGAAACACTGCCATATTCTCCAGAACATTGATGTGAAACTTCTGAAATGCGATCAATCACTGACTCTGCACTCTCTTGGAAGAGGAGTGTCCCCCTGACCCTGTTCCGGGGCATCCGTGTGAATAGTCACGGAAGGAGGGTGGTACTGTAGAGGGATGGAGTTCGATATACTCTTGGCAGTGGACCACGACTTGAGCCGCTCCCGCAGTAAGACCAGGGTTCTGTGGCAAAGATGTCTCCGAGCATTGGATGCCTTTCTTCTCCATATTCTGTTGGCATCATTGAATCTTGCTTTCAGGAATGGGTCTGTCATGGCAGCGAACTGTAACGACCCCAAAACCGTTTCTTGTTGCCCTTTGACAAGTATTTTTGAATGAAGTAGGCACCTGACCGGCTTTACAATTGTGGGAGAGAGAGGGTGTGTGACTTTGGATTCAAGTAAAGTCCTAGCTACTGGTATCTCCATGCTAGAGAGAGCTTGGACTTCCCAGGGTTGATTTGGAAGTTCAGAGATTGTAGGAAGTTCATAGCCTCTTGGGCTGTTTGAAGATCTTCTGACTTCGTTGCAGCCCAAACTAACTAGTCATCTAGGTACACTATCACCTGACGGCCTCTGTCCCGAAGTTGTTGGAAGATGGCCTCGAATAGTTTCGTGAAAATCCTTGGAACTTTACTGAGCCCAAAGGGCAAAGGTTTGAATTACGTAGGCCTTTCTTGCCAGTCTGAAAGCAAGGAAGGGAAGAAGCTCCTACTTATTGGAAGATGCCAATACACGTCTGTAAGATTTATGGAGACATTGCAGTCCCCTTGGGTTAGTAGGGTGCGTATTTGCAAGATGGTTAGCATCTGCAACTCGTCGTTTAGAATGAATTTGTTTAGTGAACGCAAGTCCAGAATAATTTGAAGTGTCAAAATCTTTCTTGTGCCTGCAGAATAGTCGCCTTTCAAATTTCATGGATTTTGTGCAATGGAAAACACTCTTCCGAAGTAGGTCCTGAATAAAATCCTCCAAAAAGGGGGTTGCTGGTTGAAAGAACCTCTTGAACTGTGGTAGTTCCCGTCTCCATTCTCAGCCAAGCCCTTTTGAGACTATGTTTGTCGTCTTGTCTCTACTTCCTCTGCCTCTAGTTTGAATGCCTTCCCATCTTACCAGACCCCCCTCTTATGAGCTTTGGCAGGGCAGAACATGGTGGTAGCTCTCTCATATACTGGGTTGAGGGTTGAGAGACTGTGAAACGTACTGCTGGGGAAACATGTACGCATTTTGAGGGATGGTGGCAACTGAGGTTGTCGCTGCAGAAAAAGATTTCCTTCCTTTGAAGTGACTTCTGGGCTTCTTGCCCTTGGGTTGAGTTCCTTTATTAGGGGTAAGTTTTTGTTTAGAGAAAATACCCCACTTGTCAATACGGCTCCTATTTTCCTGAGCCGCTTTGTCCATGACTTCTTTAATCAGTTTCTCAGGGAAGAGATCCTTCCGCCAGATATTGGAGTTGATCAGTTTACTAGGTTCATATCTGATCGTAGCAGCGGCTAGGACGTGTTCTCTACATGCTCTTCTGGCTAGGAAGAAAGCATGGAGATCCCTATAAAACATGATTAGGCGAGTCTTTACACAGACATGGAAGAGATCAGATTTGGAATATTTTCCAATAAGCATCTCTAGATAAGAATGGAAGGATAGAGAGGAACAAAGTCTCTCTTTAGCTTCCAGTTCTCCCTTCAATTCGGATTTGGGAATCCTAGGCAGTTTCTCATTAAACTGTTTGCCCCCAATGTCTTTATCTAGTTTTCCAAAATAGGAAGTATGTTGGACGTCCTCCCAGTTGTTAGAATCGTAAGGAAGGGCTGGAGATACAGGTTTATATTCCTCTAGCATTGGGAATGGCCGATTCTCCATTACTGCTTTAATCACGGCCTCTAAACCTTTAGAGGGAAAAGGGAAGACAGTATTCTTGGGGCACCACAAGTGGCCTCTTTCCTGCCAAAGACAGAAAGTTGGGAATTGGTGAATTCTTCGGTCCTGAACTCCCTAACAAAACGGGTTTGGGCCTTACCATGATCCAGAGTGATTGTTTCCTTAGGGATTGTATCATCCATATTGGACGCTTCCGAGTTAAGCCTTACTTAGTGGTAAGGATAGCTATCAATCGATGGAAAGAATTCCAATTCCAAAACTGGCTTGGAACCAAAAATCCCTCATATGAAGGAACCCTTCGGTTAAGGCCATATACTCGGCAGGCCGCTAAGGGTTCTTAACTGTGCATTTCTGGTAGGCTCAAAGCTGGGGAAGCTTTAGAAGTAGGTGCCTGTTGTGAAGCTTCTATCCTTGCCATTAGGTCTGCTTGAGAACATTCTTATTTGGTGGTTAAGTTCTCCATGAAAGCTTTCATGGACACCATTAGTTCCAAGTTACATGGAAGCGAAGGTTTGTCTAACATTGGAACTGGGGTGGAGGTGGAAGCTGGGGCTTGGATAGAAAGTAAGGAGGCGCTGGGACCTGCACTCACCTGATGCACGTCCAATGACTATTCTGAGGCTTCCGTGGTTAGCAGGATCCTTTCCCTCTCTGAAGACACAGAGGAATAAGTAGACATGTTGTCGCCGTCCAGGCTCATGACTTTCAGAGCGTCTCAGACTTCATCATCCGCATGATCTACTGGTACCAGCGGGAGTTGAGACGTCAGTAAATGGTGACCAAATACAAAGATCACCTCAGCCTTGGGAAAGAGGAGGACCTTCAGTTCCAGAGTGGAAAATAAAGGGCACCTTGTTATAGACCGTGGGCCCACCATAGGACCCCCCTCCCCCCCTCTAGGGATTTTTGTAGACCCAGTTTTCTCTATTCTTTAGAGACCATAGAATCAGAATCTGCTTGTTTGCACTTTAGCTGTTGGTGATTTTGGCCGTAATGGCGGCCATTTTGAATTTGACTTTATCCGCATATGGAAAAAATATTAGCAATGACTTTTTTCTGTTTATGTCTTTGTAATATATGTTTTTATAGGTTTTCTGGGACGAGGGACTCATTTTTGATAGTTGTAAAGCATTATCATCAGTATTTCTCAAGCTTTTGGTAATATTGAAATTGACAATCACACGGAAAAAGGTGATAAGCACATAGTATATACGAGGTACAGCAAATATGATATGATATGTAAACATGTTTTCTTGATTTTTTCTATGGAATGTTTATGACAAAAATCTTTGTTATCTAGAAACAGAACAAACCCTTGCAAGAAGACCAGAAATAGATTGCATGAACTGCATCATTGATGGGAATGCAATATTACAAGCGCAAGTAGCATTACCAACATCATTTGGTGAACTAGCTGAAAAAGTATTTGATCAACTCCCTAAAGTCAGTCGGGTTGATTTTGTCACAGACACATACCTGACTCATTCTATTAAAAATCCAGAAAGGAAGCGAAGAGGAGCATCAGCTACATTCTTGCTTAAAGGTAGCTTAACAAAAATTCCCAGAAATTGGAAGAGTTTCTTAACCGATACAAAGAACAAAGAGCAATTGATCCAGTTCTTACTGGGAGAGTGGAAACAAGATAAATATGCAAATAAGCTTAAAAACAGAGTTATTTATTTTGTGAATGGTCGTAACTGCGCCGCTATCACAAGTACTGATGGACTGCAAACAGAAACATATGAGGTTGAAGCCCTGCAGTCATCCCAAAAGGAAGCTGATAGTAGAATTATTTTACATCTTCATCATATGGCTTCTCAAGTATCTGAAGATTTCACCATTGTTATAAGATCACCAGATACAGATGTTTTCATCTTGTTGCTGAAATTTGCTCAAGTCTTAAAACAAACCATTTTGTTCGATACAGGAGTAGGAGACAAAAGACGCCTCATAGATGTACATAAAGTTGTAGATAAAACTGGTAAGGAGTTATGTGAAGTCTTGCCTTCCCTTCATGCTTATTCTGGTTGTGATAGTGTGAGTGCATTTGTTCGGAAGGGTAAATTATTACCATGGAAATTACTACAAAAGAACCCAGAATTTATTTCCACTTTCAAAAATCTTGGATCTAGTTCTGCTGTGGATGAAAATACGTATATCCAGCTAGAAAAATTTACTTGTCTTCTCTACAATCAGTCATCAACTCAGTCGTCTATTGACAAAGTACGTTACAATCTTTTTCTTCAAAGATACGTCCCCAAATCAGCCATAATTTCAGATTGTGATGGGATAGATATGAGTTTCCTGCCTCCATGCCGTATGTCACTCAGAGAACATATAAAGAGGGCAAACTATCAAGCACTCATATGGAACAGAGCAGATCAAGCTGAGCCAGATATACCTTCGCCAGACGGACATGGGTGGTGTCTCAGTGAAGGAAACTTAGAATTTGTATGGTGTAGTGGATCACCGATGCCACAAGAATTGATTGATATTCTAGATGAGCACGTAGAGGAGGAGGAGTTTGAGGAATCTTATGAAGATGAGCCAGAAGAAATTAACAATATCACAGACTTAATGTATGAGTATGATGATTAAAGATGCAATATTTATCATGAATCCATTCTCGTTATCTATTATGATTACAAATTACTCGGTAATATAGGAAAATATTCTGTACATATCTATTTAGCTATATCGATTAGTTCTATTCTTATAAAGGGTACTTTATCTAGTCCAATGTGCCAAAGGTATATTAGATTGCTATTTCAAGAAATTTTTCCTTAGCAGTTGCACTTCACTTTATACATTTGCTTTATGAAGAATTATTTTTATGAATGCCATAGTCAGAAACATATTGAATTTTTTTAAGGTTATGTAATAACCTTGTTCTTATGTTTTCCTGTTATATGAGGTGCTGTACATTAATGCAAAGCAAAAAACAAAATATTTATTTCCCTGTGCAATGAACTCATTACTCAGTTTCAGGTGAGAGTGTACATTTAAGCTCTAAAAGCCAATTTTTTTTTAATGGAATTTCTTATCAGATATAGTTATTTTTCTATTTCTTTCATAATCTATTTTTTTTTTGCTGCCAAATATTCTGTGTTTTTGTTCTTAAGGCTTAATATTATATTACCAAAATGATTACTTTAATTCATTGTACCTGTACCAAAAACTTTCATTTATAAAGAAAATAAATCACGATTTCTTCATCTATGTTTGTCTGTTATGTGAGAATGCTGCACATTACATCTATTCACAAATTATAATATTACTTTTCTTGTGCCATTAATTCATCAGTCTTTTCAGACTAGAGTATGCATTTAAGTTCTAAAAGAATTTTTTTTTTCTTTAATCAAATGTCTTATTAATTATGGTTGTTTGTGTATGCATTTCAATCATAGTTATTCTCTTATTACCAAATGTTCCTTTTTTTAAGCACCAATATCAACAAAAGGAGTACTTTATTTTTTTTCTTTTGTGTTTGTACCACAAAATATCTTTTGTAATAGAAAAATCATAATTTTTTCTTGTAGTTTATCTTAATGTCCTTAATTATTTTGGGCCAAAATCCTCTGACTTAATCTATTATGTCGGCTTTAGGAGATTGATTGATTGATTGATTGAAAGTTTTCTGGCATCCTGACATCTAAGGTCATTGACGCCGATACCATTTACTGTATATGAAAATTAAAAGAGAATTCGATTAAAACCATAAAAATTAAGAAGTCATTAAAATAGTTAAATAGTTTTCAGAAGACCTGCTTCTGAAATAAATCTAAAAATTCCGCTCGCATAGTAAGACACATCATGTCCAAGAATCTTGGCAAGGATAAACCTGCCATCCTCACCTTGAGCCTCAAACAGATATCTATTTCTTAAGTTAGTAAAATTAGGGCATTCGGTCAACAAATGCCTCACTGTTAAAGGTACTAAGCAGTCCTCGCAATACGGTTGGTGTTGGCCCTTCAGCAGAAACTCGTGTGTCAACCGTGTGTGACCAATACGGAGACGACAAAGAGTCGTCTCCCATTTTCGGGGAATCATGTTATACCTCCAAGGTGATATGATATTTGTTACTTCCCTCATTTTATTGCCGTCTTGACTGTCCCAGTGCTGTTGCCATTTATCACAAACCAATTTCTTGATGTAAGGTAGGAGATCGTTACATGGAATGGGATACCTCCTTGGTAACAACTCGGATGCCGCATTCTTCGCCAGTAAATCTGCCTTCTCATTCCCAGACACACCTACATGTGCTGGAACCCAACAAAATCGAACAGTTATACCTTTCCGTCCAATAATAAAAAGCCATTCTAAAATCTTTAAAACTAGAGGGTTACTAGAATTAAAAACTTCTAAAGCTTGAAGAACACTCCTTGCATCACTAAAAACTGTAAAATTACCCTCCTTTTCCAAAGCTATTTTCTCAATAGCGGTTAATATGCCATACAGTTCGGCAGTAAATATGGAAGCTGTTAGAGGAAGTGCACCTCTACAATTAAAATCATTACTATGTACTCCAAATCCAACGCCAGCATCAGATTTGGAGCCATCAGTATATATAAAAGTCGATCCTCTATGTTCTTCGACATGTTCCATAAAAAGAGACCTGGATTCTAAGTCAGTCATATTCTTCTTAACTCCAATAAAGTATTTACAAAATGATATGTCAGGTAATTTCCATGGAGGTGTTGATGATACCTTGAATGGAAGTACCTTATTTCTAATTATATCCAGACTACTTAAAAATCGGTTCACCCGAAAGCCATAAGGTTGAGGAGATTTTGGGTGCAACTCAAAGTATGATGCGTGTCTTACAAGGCTTGCAGTCTGAAAGGCTAGAGAGCTAGGGAGTCTTTGCAATCTAAACCAATACCGAAGAATGGAAGACATTCGGTAAAGGTCTAGTGGTAACTCTCCAGCATCAACAAGGAGACTTGGGATAGGCGAGGTTTTAAAAGCTCCAGTAGATAATCTAATACCTGCATGATGTATCGAGTCTAATGTTTTTAACCGGCTTGGGGTGGCTGAAGAATATACCTCACAACCATAACTAATTTTGGAAAAAATCAAGGCCTTGTATAATTTTAAAATAGTATTGCGGTCTGCCCCCCATGATGTATGGGACAATACTTTTAAGATATTCAGAGCTTCAACACATTTAGCTTTTAGCGCTTTTAGGTGAGAAACCCATGTAAGTCTACAGTCAAATATCAAACCTAAAAATTTGGTTTCCGATACACATGGTATCCGTTGACCTTTAATGTATATATCCGGGTCTGGATGTACTCCCCGGATACGACAAAAATGGACAATGGTAGTTTTACTTGTCGAGAACTTAAATCCATTCATGTCAGCCCACTGGATAATTTTATCAATAGAGAGTTGGATTTTTCTCTCAACCATTGCCATTCTAGTGCCAGCAAATGATATTGAGAGATCATCCACAAATAATGTTGAGAGAACATCCTGGGGAATGGCTGAGGATATCCCATTAATTGCTAGTGCAAAAAGGGTTACACTCAGCACACTACCCTGAGGAACTCCTTCTTCCTGGCACTTACTCTCTGATAGAGTTTCCCCCACTCTCACTTGAAAAACTCTACGTGAAAGAAATGCCTGAATAAATAGTGGCAGCTCTCCTCTCAATCCCAATTCATGAATGGTTTTAAGAATACCATATCTCCATGTGGTATCATATGCCTTTTCAAGGTCAAAAAATACTGTAACATGGTGCTGTTTGGAAGCAAAGGCTTCACAAATAGAAGACTCAAGTCGTATCAACACATCAGTCGTTGAGTGCATTTTTCGGAATCCACATTGAATCGGTGATAAAATACCTTTCTTTTCAAGGTACCATATCAGCCTTGCATTGACCATCTTCTCCATGATTTTACATAAACAAGATGTCAATGCAATAGGACGATAGTTTGCTGCTAAAAACTTGTCTTTACCGGGTTTTAAAAAGGCTAAAATAATGGCTAGTTCCCAAACACTTGGGTAGCTATGATCATGCCATATTCTATTAATAATGCTTAAAATAAATAGCTTTGTATTAAAATGTACATGTTTAATCATTGCATATGGAATTCCATCGGGTCCAGGGGCTGTATTGTTGCAATGAGCAAGTGCGGAATCAAATTCTCTTTCAGTGAAAGGAGAATTAGACGACTCTTCCCTTCTTGTTGCAAAATTTAAAATTTTCTTTTCTTCAGTGCTCCTATACTGGTGACCAGGGGCTCCTTCACACTTGCTGGATACATTTGAAAAATGATTAGCCAGGGCATTGCTAACTTCATTTGCTTCAGTTACATACTGGCCATTCACCTTCAACACTGGTGGTGGGTTGGGGGTGAATTTGCCAGCTATCTTTTTTACTTTCCTCCACACAGAAGATGGTGGTGTTCTACTGTTAATAGAGGAAACAAAAGACATCCATGACTGGCGCCTTGCTTCTTTCATGGCACGACGGAACTGTGCTCTACATTTCTTGTACATTATTAAATTCTCATCAGTTCTGCGTCTACGCAATCGTGTTAGAGATCTTCTTGTGGCTCTGTGGAGTGCAGTTAGTTCTGAAGACCACCACGGGACTGGTCGTCGTTTGAATAACCCTGTTGTTTTGGGAATTGAATTGACTCCTGCTGTATGAAGAGTTCCATTCAGTAGGTCTATGGCATCATCAACACTTTCAAACTGTTCTGCTCTCCCTTCGATTTCACTTAGCTCACAAAATTTAACCCAGTCTGCCTTGTCTAGATTCCAACGTGGCGATCTTTGCAAAGGCGGACCCTTGTTGGTGTTTATAATGATTGGTGCATGATCACTAGTATGCCAATCATCTAATGTCCTCCAATCAAAATCAAGAAGGCAGTTAGAGCTTGCAATTGAAAGGTCAATGCATGACAAAGTACCTGTCTGAACATGGAAGTGTGTGGGCTCTCCTGTATTAAGGAGTCCCACATCCTCATTCTCCACAATTGATGAGATAATATTGCCCCTTGTGTTGGCCAAAACATCACCCCATAAAGGATGTCTACCATTCATATCTCCAAGTAAGAGAAAAGGTTGAGGGAGTTGTTGAATGACCTCTGCTAAATCATCATATAAAATATTATCATTTGGAGGTAAGTACAGAGAGCATATTGTATATTTTCTCCCTATATCAATTTGTACAACAACTGCCTGCAGGGTTGTACGTATAGACATGGGTATTTGGGGAACATCTCGACGAATGTACATGAGACTTCCGCCATGGCTCCCTGCTTGTTGATTATATGGTGTTCTATAGCTAACATACTCTCGAGGACTAGGAGTGTTAGAATCAAGCATACTTTCCTGTAGACATACAATTATGGGGGAATGCTCATGAATTAGGAGCTTAAGTTCTTCATATTTCGCCCTCAAACCCTGACAGTTCCATTGCAAAATGGAGGAGAAAACTATGGATTATTTCTGGAAGACATCTTGGATGAGGTCTTCCCATTAGCAGTTTTTAATGTAACATTATTACCAGTAGGTTTCTTCAGAGGTGGTCTTGTTATGTTGGGTTTAACGTTGGTGATTTTCTTTGTATTCTTTTTATCTATTTGTTGAGGTGGATGGTGGACCTCAACTTGAATTTCTGATTTATTCAGTCCATCTTCTGGTTCATTAGAAACATCAACAGACAAAACATCAAATTTATTTGATGTCATAACCTTAACGTTTCTAATGGAGGGTGGAGAGAGAGATGGAGGTCTCTCTCTTTTGCGATTAATAGATGGTGGGATTCGAGGTTTTTGCACCTTTCCCACAACAGGTGCATCAGGTAAGTTAGTCTTAAGTGGAACCTCCATCAGATCAGGCAAGGACATGGCCTGAGAGAGGTTTGTATTACTTTTTGTAATGGCGGCTGAAGGCTGTACAGCAATGGGCAATGACCTAGTGTTAATACACCGTGGTAAAGCCTCAGGAGGTGATAAGGTTACCTCGTTATTTGACATTTTGTCAGATAGTATACTTTTTTTGGAGCTATTGGCAGTGCTAGGTTGGTTTGATTTTAATGCCTTAGCATATGTATTTGATTTATTTAATAATCTTTTGGCATGGGTCACACTTATGTGTTCTAAGTTTGATTTGTTGAGGGCAGCTTCCTCCAACTTATATAGCTCGCAAATCTTATCTGTTGATTTGTGATTCGAGCTGCAATTTAAACACCTGGCTCCAAGTGCACACTCTCCATGGTAAGATTTGGAGCAAATACCACACATCTTCTCATTTTTGCAAACTTTGGACGGGTGCCCAAATTTAAAACAATTAAAGCATTGCAATGGCTTCTGCTTGAAGGGTCTTACTTTAATCCTTTCGTTCTCGATAATAATATGAAAAGGTACATCAGCATCCTGGAACGTAAGGATTATCATTGATGTACCTGGGACTTTATGAACTTTCCAAACATTTAATGGACACATGGCCAGTATCTCCTCCTCTGTAAAATCATATAGGTCTCTGTTAAAAACTACGCCCCTTCCGTAGCTAAAATTTAGGTGGGGTTTGACATCTAACTTAATGTCATCATTATTTATTTTCATATTGGACAATATTACCGACTGTGTACTGGATTTGGCATGGATAAGGAAACTATTTTTTCCGAAACGAGATATATCGCCTGGTGCAATAGTTCCTACTTTTTTCTGAATCAATTTGCATATTTTAAAATAATTCCCTGTAACCCCCTTTGATTCAGCTATAAGCCACATCGGTGGTTTTGGATTTCTCAGGGAGGGCATGACTGAATCTGTGCCTTTTTCCAACCAATCGGCAGGCCTGTACACATCTAAATCTTTTGGTACCTTATCGCAGAGAGCAGCCGCGACATTCAAGTTATTAATTTTAATATTATTCAAATTACTTATTGCACTAAATGCTTCGTCATAACTACTATAAGATATCCATGAATCCCAAGTTTCAGCTTCAAGTTTCATCCTTATTTCTTTTATGCATCCATAGCATTCAAATGCTTTACATAGATCATCATAATTTGTTTCTATTGAAATTTGTGTAACATGGAGGATTCGAAGTTTCCTCGTGTTACCCAAATTACTCGATTTAGAAATATCAGTAGAATGGTCCTTTCCCGTTCCGAGGTCATCAACAGAGCTATCCCTTATCACATTAGCAGAGGTCGTCAACAGTGCCGGGGGAGAGTCAGCGTATCCAGGGGATGGGGGTTCGTTCCTTAAAGAATCCATAATAGTAAAGAGAGGGAAAAGAGTTAGTTTGATGTACCTGCTCGAGAATGTTAGGCCATCACGTGTCGGAAAGGAAATTTGCACTCTCTACTATCGGCACAATGAGAGTATACTTCCCAGATGGTCCACTCCATACCCTACCCGAAGGATAGCATCAAAACAGATATAGAGGCACAGGTGTAAGCTGAACCCGCCTGTTAGGACTGAGACCAAGAAATTATGGAATCATCCTCCCCATATCTATAATGACGGGCTTCCGGCCAAAAGCCGAGAGTCCTACCCCAAGCATTGGATCCCCCTGGATTCCGAAGACCCAACACTTGAGAATAGTTCCGCCAAAAAGGTCCAAACCATCTTCGGGATGGCTGAAATCATCCAATACTCTCATATATAGCTTTGAATGCAAACACCTCCCAACCGCGATACCTCCTCCCACTCATCAAAGCAGGCAGCAATAAAGGATGTATGAACATCCCCGCCGGGGCTACAATGGATGTGAAAACATCCAAGCCATAGGAGAAAAGAAAAAAAAAAAAAAAAAATATATATGTACATAATATATACACACATATAATGAGGGAAATTTTTCTCATAGAGTTTGGAAAGCAAGACTAAAGAAAGTTTGTGAAATTAGGATAAGGTTGAAGTAGTATTGAGAAAAAGAAAAAGGTAAAAGAGAGAAATTTAGATTCGAACTGGGGGAGCAATTTCCCCAAGTTCGAGAGCCCTCTTGCCCGTCACCAAGTTTCAGCACGGGAATTAAATGCCGTGCTGAAGCTTAATGACTTCATCAAGGCATTCTCTCATTAAGAGGGCTTTAGGAGATTAAACTGCACCAAAGTGACTTCATTTTTAAGAGACCAATGTATAACGATCTATATGTTAGATATATAAATACTTATCGTAAATTTTATAATATATAAGAACTGTATTAGTAATAAACTAACCCAATGAACCCAATATACCTTAAAGAAGAATATGCATATATCAATTAGGTTAATATTTCCCTATTCTTTGGCCACTATTTTTTTTAAATTTTGGTTTGTAGCAACCAAAATCTCCAAAAGCCAGTCTGCAGATAAGCGTACTCTGAATCTATTGCCTCCAAGAAGATGAAAAAGTAATGTCTAAAAAAATATCTTGGAGCTGGGCGGGGTCGGCAACTAGCCTTTGGTTCACAAGAGAGGACGGGTTGTATCCGAGCATTATACCGCATTCTAAGCGGCAAAGATATTTTTTCTCACGCTATCATATGCTTTAATATATTTCTGAATATGACATATTTTATATGAAATTACATCTAAAAGACCTGCTCTTTATGAATATTTTGATGCTGTCAATCCATCTTTTCACTGAAATAAATTATAGCAAACTATAGTGATATACATTTTCTTGGTAGCTCAAAATTGAATTTTGAACGTAAATTAAGCCAGAATTCTTTATTATTTCGATAAAACAAACTATTTCATTCGATTCTGCATACTTTTAAACCCCTAATTCCATACCACTTTTATAAGTATTGGTTTATTTCTCTGCGTCATATATAAAACTAACATTATTTTATATTACATTTTTTTCCCTGAATATTTCTCGAATTTTGGCTTTATCAGCCAAAATCACCAGCATCCAGGATGCAAACAATCAGAATATGAATCTATAGACTCTAAGGAATAAAAATAACATTGTCTGCAAAAATCCCTAGGGGGGGGGGATGATTTCACCTGCTGGCCCATGGCCTATTAAGAGCTTTTCTGGAAGTCTCTTGCCCAGTGTCGGAGCGTCCTCCGACGTCGATCTCGAACATCCAAGGAGACGTCATTGGAGTAGAAGCCAGTTTGAAGGAGATCCGTGCACACCTGGCTGTTGGTAGGGTCCCAGATTGCAACAGAACATTTCCGAAACATGGTATTCAGCGTGTTTCCGGCAGGTCTTGTGGCCACAGAATAACTTGACCCACCTGGTACAGTGGATCGTTAAACCTTCCATGTCATCAGCAACCAGTAAAGATAAGACATTGAAATGAATACATATCATTAGAAATCATATCTTCTTAAAATTAGTTCAAGAAAATAAGTCCTAACATGATTAAACCTACCAACAAAGAATGGCTAAATCTAAAATATAATCAGAACACACGATAAATACCTCAGAAATCTGTAGCGATTTATGAAGCAAAACATAATGACAGTGTGGTAGGAATATGGAGGAAAAAATCACATCAAAGGAACACCAAAACCTACGGATCAGGTCTTTCAGAACAGCCTATGAAGGGAAGTTCACTCATCCTACTGCCAAGATTTGAAACAGCTGCCTCCTAGGCAGCAGCACCTGAGAGGCTACAACTATTTCTAGTAGCCAGTAAAAGGCTGACCTGTCACTACCCCAGGCATGTCGACACAAGGTGGCAAACACATCGTAAAGTCAACAGGGGGAGAGTGAATAATCCCACAGGGAAGGGTCCACACTCAGGGGAAGTACAAGAATGAAAGGCAGTTAATAAAGTGAACCTGCAAAGCCCTGATCATTATCATTAACTTATAAAATGTGGGGGTAGAGCCCATAAGATAATGAGAGCCATACAAGACAGCCAGGATGCTAAGAATTAGAAATTCAAATGATGTCCTGAAAACCAGGCAGGATCTAATCCACCAACCCTAGAGGACTATGTTCCTCATATGTGGGATAGGAAAGAGCAGATGACTAGTCTAAGACTGCAGCTGAGCGGCAGAGAGGGTGACTCATAAATAACACACAGCCAATGCTAGAAGAACTCAAGCTGACGAGACAGGAAGCAGAGATAGGAGGCGGCACCTCTTTCTAGATAGGCTAACCTTACAAGAGTAAAGAATCCATAGCAAGAGGAATATAGCACAGGAAGAGAGGCTGCAGACATAGAATAATCACTGCCAAGGTAGCAGAGGAGAACACCAAGGGGCGCCTACTCTACACCTAGATAGGGCTAGGCCATAGGGAGAACTGTGTAGGCAAGCATAACCTACCTAGCAGGTGAGGGAAAGCTAAAAAGCAAGGGTGAGATGACTAGACAAGAGGAACATAGTTGCAGTACAGTCAGGTTATGGCCTAACGAGGAAGGGAAGGGACAGCGAAACACCCAAGGATAGTCTCTAAGGTGGCAGAGAGATTGTTAGCCAAGTGAGGAAAAACTCTGACCTACCTAGGCCTTGAAAGATATCCTACAAATATTACACTAACAGACACAAGGGAAGGGGAGGGAATGGGTGGTGGTGGGAGACTCAGAAATGGTGAGGCAGCATAACAGGAAGGCCTAACAGCAATATTAGAACAACAATAGTATTCCAAAGGGGCTGCCGTGATAGGGCACAGAGGACAAGTCCTCAAAACCAACCATAGCCTACCAAAGACTAATAGAGAAGCCTAATAATGGTTAAGAAGGTCTACTAATCAGCATAAGAACTAGGGCTAAGGCATTGCAATGGGTAAACATAAGTAGACACAGGGAACATGATTCTAAGACCTGTGCCGCCTCACCAAACCTACAGGATAAGTGGAAAGGGAAAACCGTCACTGCAGGGCAACTGAAAATACTATCCAACTCCCAGAAGGACCTTCAAGACTGCAGCTCCCCGCCGTTATGAATTGACAGCATTGGAGGATAGACAGCTTCACCTGACCAGTAAAGTTTAGTGAAAGAAGGGTATGGTGCATAGTGAAAATTTTACTAGGCATGGCCACCGGCTAAGGTAGGCTATCCTAAGTCAATGCTGATAAAAAAACGAACAAGAAACACCAAGGAAGGATTGGGGGATACCATAAACATACCACACTTTAGAATTAAAAAAAAAAACATATTCCTACAGTAAAATGACAGTGATTTGGAACATGGTGTAATGGCGTTGAATGCATGCCAGCCTTGGGACAATGAAAGCAGACAATTCAATAAAAATACTGGGTTGAGACATGAAATTCTCCAACACACGAAAAAGGGAGTACTCACCTTAGTCAATGAGGAAGAAGCTGAAGCATCCATGATCGTAAATAACTCAACAAGCTAAGAAAAAACTAGCAGAAACTCTCCAAGCAACCAAGAGAGATGGTTCTGCAAAAGGGGAAGGGTTTAAAAGGAAATGTGTTAGTTGTAGCACATTGATATTGGGAGTTGAAACGGCTCTCTTGCCCACGTATCCTAGCCACGCTTTTCCTTCGATACAAGGTTTACTCTATTCGGGGAAGGAAAACCATGGCTTGTTATAAAGCCATTCCTGATTTATACATAATATCTCTCGGGATATTTGCTCAGTAGGTTGGAACTCCTTTAATATCTTGAAGGTAAATTTCTCTGGTATATCACTCACGGAAATATCCCAAATAGAAGCTGCCAATGCGGAACTTCCATAGGACGACATAGGTCGAGCCCAAAAGACTACTCATTAGTATTGGGGTAAGCAATGCAATGTATTTTTAATGTAGTCCTGCTTTCAGAACAAATCTTTATTCAGTATTCGTTAAAATATCTAAATAACATAAAATCTGTAGTAATAGGTCATGATTCTCATGATGAAAGATAAATAACAGGTAACCTGTAAAGCTATAAGCCATTTTAATTATTAATTACTGAAATTTAAATGCTTTCAATGACATGAATAAAAAAGAAGGATTGCATTTCATTACTAAAATGAATTTTGTATCATATTTAATTGTGAGGTGTCTCAAATGACTGACCAAAGTATTCCATGTAGAGGTTTCTTTGAAACAGAAATTTTAACAACAATTAAACCTACGAACATGGTTTGGCAACGTTATGTTGATGACATTTTCACATATTGGGATGATAGCTGGGGAGATTTCAATATATTTTTCAATAATCTAAATTCCCTAGTCCCTAGCATAAAATTTAAAACTGAATGGGAAAAAGATGGAAAATTAGCTTTTTTGGACATACTAATTATAAGGGAATCGACGGGGTATAATTTCACTGTGTATAGAAAACCAACTTTCTCTATTTCCTACATTCATTTCTTTAGTTATCACGACATTTCTGTAAAAATTGGAGTAGCTTACAATCTATTTCTTAGAGGTTTGAGAATCTGTTCCCCAGCCTACCTAAGTAAAGAATTTGAAATCATTCGTAAACAACTCGCCCAGCTATTCTACCCGACGTATGTCATAGAAAAGGCAATCAACAAAGCCAACACGATATATTATAAAGATCATGTTACTAACCAAAGAGATTTTAAAAATAAGATAAAACTCCCATATATAGAAGGTATTGAAAATATAACAAATAATATGAAAACTGAGAACCCCTTTGTTTTTCCATATCCCAAGACCATAGGAAGCGCCATTATTAATGTTTATCAAAATAAAAGAGATATAGAATCCGGCGTTTATAAAGTACCATGTGGGGATTGTGAAAAAGTCTACGTTGGGGAAACGGGCCGTTCGCTATCTCAAAGATTATCAGAACACAAAAGATCTGTTAGATATGGCTATGAAAACTCGGGGATTTTCGTTCACCTTAGGGATTTAGGGCACCAGATTAACTGGAGTGAGTCGTCTTTGCTTTTTAAGAGTACCTGTCCGTACAGAAGGAAAATCCTGGAATCAGCCATCATAAATCAATCAAACACAATGAACCTATCTGGCGGCCAATGGAAAGCTGACACAGTAGACAATATTCTTCTCAATCGTATCATGAAGAAGATAATCCACGGAGACCGACCACCAGATATGCATCAGAGGTCAAGACTTCCTCCGAGCGGCTCAACAATAAGAAGACGCACCTGGATGTAATTAAATTTGGCTAATCCTTCCAGCAATTATAACAACTATAGAACAATTGAACACACCCTTTTGCTTTCGTATATAAACTGTCACTCTCCACTGTATTCCTCATTTTTACTTTACATCCTGAAGAGGGTCGATGTTTATTGACCGATATATAGTGTGATTTATTTATATTTCCTGTGTTTCTTTTATGGGCCTTTTTGAAAAAACATGTTAAACTGTTCGATTACAGTTATAAGTAAGATATATATATATACATATATATATATATATATATATATATATATATATATATATATTGCCTATATGTATGTATATACATACACTTTATATGTATAGCATATATATATATATATATATATATATATATATATATATATATATATATTGCCTATATGTATGTATATACATACACTTTATATGTATAGCATATATATATATATATATATATATATATATATATATATATATATATATATATATATATATATATATATATATATATATATATATATATATATGTATGTATCTGGAGAAATTTTCATCTATTTCAATTGGCTTCATCCCTGCATGTTATCTTACAATGCCAGTTGTATATTCTTTTTTTAATCATTTATCACAAACAAAGGATCCGATTTGTCTCTTCTCTACGTTACACAAGAGACAGTTGAATTATCAAGTTTGTTAAAGAGGTAATTTCATTGTACGAGACAGAGAGCCATGTTAAAATTAGCTGAAAGGTTCAACAGGTTAATTTATGATCATATTATATTGTTTAAATGGCCGGCTCTTTCTAAAGTTTATCGTAAAGAGAATTCAATAATAGGGTATTATGCTCTTATTTATGCGTTCCAAGGAGATTCTAGATCAGTGTGCAATCATACATCAATTATGTAAGTATAATCACGTATTCTTTACTAAGACATATCCATATATATCGTTTTTTTCCTGAATTAATTAGAAAATAAAGATAATCGGTTTGTTCGATATCTCTAAAAGTAGTGTTACCAGAAACACACTTATATTTTGGTATTTCATAGGAATATACATATTTGTATGTTTGATTTTATCTACTATCTTTTTTCTCATCCCATACCTACTTCAAACATTATTTAGACCTTTAATGGTATTTCTAATGGTATTATGTAAAAATACACAAACACAAGCAAGAACAAAAAGATAATACTGATTTGTGTTCAAGAGTATAGTGTAACAGATGAATGCAAACCAATGGTAATGAAATATCATAATTTTGAAATTGACTTAAATCCTTATGAGCTAATCCTTTATTCCCTTAATAGTTGAATTCAATCATCAAGAATAATTATTTTCTATGAAAAAATTATTGTTTATGCATTAAATCCTCTACATTGAATAACCTATTGTTTTTAAATTTGCAAACTGTTCTGTGGGGGATTTTGCCATTATTGTATTTATTTTCCCTTAATGTTAAAGAGTACTTACCTACAGGATTCCTTATATATCCTTGTTCTTGAATTAAACATGTTTTGGTATTATTTTGTATTTAATTACTTACCTCAGGTATTGTGCCAAGTTTGGGCCCCTATTCTCTGGTACTATTTCACTGGGCGGCACAGGTCGGAGCCCAGAAAAGGGATTTTGACGAAGGAAAAATCTATTTCTGGGCGAGAGACCTGTGCCGGCTAGTGAACCAACCCTTCTCCCTCCCTCTTGGGTCCCAATCTTGGGTGCTATAAGGAGTGACGTCACAGGCGTGGGTTGGAATGTTGGTAGTGTTGTGATTTATCACGCCCCAGTATTATACCGACACCTATTAGGTGAGCGAGCTGGGTTCAACCTAGCATTCCTATAAAATTTTTTCTCTGGTAAACTCATAGCAGTTTAACCTTAGAAATGATGTAAAAGGTGCATTTCACTGGGCGGCACAGGTCGGAGCCCAGAGATAGATTTTTCCTTCGTCAAAATCCCTTTTTGAAGGCCAGGGACGTAGCTATGCCCCTGACATCATGTGATCTAGGGCGACGTGACGGAGGAGGGTCTGGATTCAGGGACAGATGAACACTCTACGAATCCATGCAGAGATGGTGTTCTTGGTGACCCCCCTCTTAGTCCTCCCAGTGCTAACAAACAGCGCTTGCACCTGAGGACGGACTGCAGCCGTTCTTTTGAGATATAGCCTCAAGCCCCTTACTGAGCACAGTAGGAGATGGTCTGGGTCATCTGTTACAGAACGGAGACTCAAAATCTGGAAGGAATTGAACCGAGGGTCCGCCACCCCCGGATTCTGAGTCTTAGCAATAAACTCCGGGACGAAACTGAACGTTACCGCCCCCCTTCCCATTGAATGGGCGATGTCATAAGAGAGACCATGAAGTTCACTGACTCGCTTGGCCGAAGCCAAAGCTAGTAGGAACACCGTCTTCCAAGTTAGGTGGCGATCTGAAGCCTGGCGTAATGGTTCATAGGGAGGTCTCTTAAAAGACCTGAGAACTCGAACCACGTTCCATGGATTGATTTAAAGTTTTCAGGCATCCTGACATCTGAGGTCATTGACGCCGGTAATATTTAACCCTGGATAGGTACGCTCCTCGGACACACCTTTAAGGGTATACTCGGACGCGAACGACCCCGACGCCAAAAAAAATTCTTGAAAAATCAGTTTTTGCAGTAACCTCCTTTTTTCTTTTGCCAAAAAAACTTCAATGAATGCTTAAAACAACTGTAAAGATAAATACTACTCATCTGCAGAAAAACTATTTATTATAAATATTTTAAAAAATTAAGTAGAAAAAAAAAACCTGACATAAAAATTCATAAAAAAAAGTTTATACATATATACACAAATCCTTTTAGGAATTGATTCTTGAATGTTTAGGACACATCTTGATGTATTTTGGATGAAGTCAGACCCATGGAGGTGAAGATCTGAAATGAGAAAAAAAGGGTAACTTTTTTTGGCCAAAAAAATTTGTCCAAATTTCATGAATTTTTTTGGGTACCCAAATGAAATAGGAAGTGGCTAATTTTTTTAGGGAATAAACATATGTTATCCTAAAATAGAAATATGTAAAAAAATCTTCATTATTTTGTAAATTACATTAATATCAGGGGCCATATCTAAAGGTAATTTTTTGAGTACTTAGAAATTTCGTAAAAAAATACATATATTTAATATATAATATGATATTTATGCAGGTAAAAATATACCAAAATATCACAAATTCTATAGGGAACAAGAATATATATAGATAGGGCAGCTTACGCTTCGGATATGTCCACAAAATGGCCGCCAACCACACTGACTCAGACTCCCTAATCTGCCACTTGAAATATAGGAAGGGTATGTCAATTTCAAGGTGTTATTTACTAATCTAATTATTATTGGATATGCATAAAAATTGTATGGTGGGTTGCTGGATAATTGTCGATTATTTTACGACTATAAAATTAAAATTCTGACCCAAAAAAAATTTTTTGAAGGGAAATAAAATCGAAAAAAAAAGAAAAATGTAAAACAATATATTTTAGCTAAAAAAATTTGATGATATTCAATCAAAAAAAAAGGAAAACAAAATTTTCCGACAAATAAACATCTAGAGGAATCATTACTCTGTGATAGTTCCTTAGTACGTAGTAATTTTGAAAGAATTGGGAAAAAACGAAAAAATGGCAATCACCGGAAAATCGAACACACCTATATATACGCCATATCTGGCTAAAAAAAAGATAGGCATGGGTAGCCAGATCATCTAGAAACACTTTCCAACACTATAAAAATATAATTTTTGCGACACTACTTGCCAATTCCTTACGGTAACATGACTAAGCAAAAAAATGCAAAACAATTAAAAAGGGGCACTCGCGGAAAAATGCCCAACATTCTAATATACGGCATCTCAGATAAAAAAAAGACATGCACGTATTAGCCCAACCATCAAGGCACACTTTCTAACACATAAACATGAAAAAAAATCAATAATATACGGCAATTCCTTACTACGTAGTAAATTTTTACAAATATTGGAAAAAAACAGAAATTGGCAACCGCAGTTAAATACCCAATATACCAATAACTACGTCGTATCTGACAAAAACAAAATAACGCATGGGTAGCCAGATCATCTAGACACACTTTCCAACACTAAAAAAGCAAAAGTTTTACGACACTATTTTGCAATATCTTACGGAAAAATGACTTGGCAAAAAAATGAAAAAAAATGAAAAAGGGGTACTTGCGGTAAAATGCCCGACATTCTAATATACGGCATCTCAGATAAAAAAAAAGACATGCACGTGTTAGCCCAACCATCAAGGCACACTTTCTAACACATAAACATAAAAAAAAAAATGAATAATATACGGCAATTCCTTACTACGTAGTAATTTTTACAAATATTGAAAAAAAAACAGAAATTGGTAACCGCAGTTAAATACCCAATATACCAATAACTACGTCGTATCTGACAAAAACAAAGTCATGCATGGGTAGCCAGATCATCTAGACACACTTTCCAACACTAAACAAGCAAAAGTTTTACGACACTATTTGGCAATATCTTACGGAAAAATGACTTGGCAAAAAAATGAAAAAAAATGAAAAAAAATGAAAAAGGGGCACTCGCGGTAAAATGGTCCTCGTGGTGATGAACGACATTTTAACTAAAAAAAAAATCATGCACATGGTAGCCAAACAATCCACCAAGACTTTCCACAACTGATAACCTATACAAGTTGCACCATTCTACGACAATTTCATAATACGTAATAACTTTGATAATTATGCAAACTACCTTAGAAGGGTAAACTCGGTCGCGAACGACCCCGACTCGTCTCAGAAATCGGGGAAGGAGTACAGCTACAGCAATGCACATCTGGACACTACTAGAGCGTGTAGGGGAGACACCTCCTGCAGGTCGATCACCCACAAATTCAGTCACGGGGGTGAGTCACGTGAGAAAAACCTGTTTTTTTTTTACGCTCGGGGTCGCGAACGACCCACCGTACCTATCCAGGGTTAATTTATGTATACAAAAATAAAAAATAAAATAAAATAAAAAAATAAAGAGTATTCAATTAAAATCATAAAAGTTGAATGTCATAAAAGTTAAATATTTTTCAGAAGACCTGCTTCTGAAATAAATCTAAAAATGCCACTTGCATGGTAGGACACATCATTTCCAAGAATCTTGGCAAGGATGAACCTGGCACTCTCACCTCGAGCCTCAAACAAATATCTATTCCTTAAGTTCTTATAATTGGGGCATCCAGTCAGCAAATGCCTTACTGTTAGAGGTACTAAACAGTCGTCACAATAGAGTTGGTGTTGGCCCTTTAGCAGAAACTCGTGTGTCAACCGAGTGTGACGAATACGGAGACGACAAAGAGTCGTCTCCCATTTTCGGGGCATCATATTATACCTCCAAGGAGATATGTCATTTGTTATCTCTCACATTTTATTGCCATCTTGACTATCCCATTGCTGTTGCCATTTATTGCAAACCAATTTCTTGATGTCAGGTAAGAAATCATTACAGGCAATGGGATACCTTCTTGGCAGCAACTCGGATGCAGCCTCCTTAGCCAGTGAATCTGCCTTCTCATTCCTGGGCACACCTACATGTGCTGGAACCCAACAAAATTGAACTGTTATACCTCTCCGTCCAATAATGAAAAGCCATTCTAAAATCTTTAAAACTAGAGGGTTATTAGAATTGAAAACTTCCAAAGCTTGAAGGACACTCCTTGCATCACTAAAAATTGTAAAATTACCCTCCTTCTCCAACGCTATTTTCTCAATAGCAGTTAATATGCCATACAGTTCGGAAGTAAATATGGAAGCGGTCAGAGGAAGTGCACCTCTACAATTAAAACCATTACTATGTACTCCAAATCCAACGCCAGCATCAGATTTGGAGCCATCAGTATAGATAAAAGTTGATCCTCTATGTTCTTTAACATATTCATTAAAAAGAGACCTGACTTCTAGGTCTGACATATTCTTCTTTTCTCCAATAAAATATTTACAAAAAGATATCTCTGGTAACTTCCATGGAGGCTTGATGATACCTTGAATGGAAGTACCTTATTTCTAATTATATCCAGACTATTTAATAATCGTTTCACCCGAAAGCCATAAGGTTGAGGAGATTTTGGGTGCAACTCAGTAGTATGATGCGTGACTTACAAGGCTTGCAGTCTGAAAGGCTAGAGAGTTAGGGAGTCTTTGCAATCTAAACCAATACCGAAGAATGGAAGACATTCGGTAAAGGTCTAGAGGTAACTCTCCAGCATCAACTAGGAGACTTGGGATAGGCAAGGTTTTAAAATCTCCAGTAGACAATCTAATACCTGCATGATGTATTGAGTCTAATATTTTTAACCGGCTTGGGGTGGCTGAAGAATATACCTCACAACCATAACTAATTTTGGAAAAAATCAAGGCCTTGTATAATTTTAAAATAGTATTGCGGTCTGCCCCCCATGATGTATGGGACAATACTTTTAAGATATTCAGAGCTTCAACACATTTAGCTTTTAATGCTTTTAAGTGAGAAACCCATGTAAGCCTACAATCAAATATCAAACCTAAAAATTTAGCTTCTCTTGCACATGGTATCCGTTGACCTTTAATGTATATATCCGGGTCTGGATGTACTCCCCGGATACGACAAAAATGGACAATGGTAGTTTTACTTGTCGAGAACTTAAATACATTCATATTAGCCACTGGATAATTTTATCAATAGAGAGTTGGATTTTTCTCTCAACCATTGCCATTCTAGTGCCAGCAAATGATATTGAGAGATCATCCACAAATAATGTTGAGAGAACATCCTGGGGAATGGCTGAGGATATCCCATTAATTGCTAGTGCAAAAAGGGTTACACTCAGCACACTACCCTGAGGAACTCCTTCTTCCTGGCACTTACTCTCTGATATAGAGTTTCCCCCACTCTCACTTGAAAAACTCTACGTGAAAGAAATGCCTGAATAAATAGTGGCAGCACTCCTCTCAATCCCAATTCATGAATGGTTTTAAGTATACCATATCTCCTTGTGGTATCATATGCCTTTTCAAGGTCAAAAAATACTGAAACATGGTGCTGTTTGGAAGCAAAGAATGAATGATTTAAAGTTTTCAGGCATCCTGACATCTAAGGTCATTGACGCCGGTAACATTTAATTTATATATACAAAAGTAAAAAATGAAATAAAATAAAAAATTAAAGAGTATTCAATTAAAATCATAAAAATTGTTTGTCATAAAAGTTAAATATTTTTCAGAAGACCTGCTTCTGAAAGAAATCTAAAAATGCCACTTGCATGGTAGGACACATCATTTCCAAGAATCTTGGCAAGGATGAACCTGCCACCCTCACCTCGAGCCTCAAACAAATATCTATTCCGCAAGATGTCATAATTGGGGCATTCGGTCAACAAATGCCTTACTGTTAGAGGTACTAAACAGTTGTCACAATACGGTTGCTGTTGGCCCTTCAACAGAAACTCATGTGTCAACCGAGTGTGACCAATACGGAGACGACAAAGAGACGTCTCCCATTTTCGGGGCATCATATTATACCTCCAAGGAGATATGTCATTTGTTACTTCCCTCATTTTATTGCCATCTTGACTATCCCATTGCTGTTGCCATTTATTGCAAACAATTTCTTGATGTCAGGTAAGAAATCATTACAGGGAATGGGATATCTTCTTGGCAGCAACTCTGATGCAGCCTCCTTAGCCAGTGAATCTGCCTTCTCATTCCCAGACACACCTACATGTGCTGGAACCCAACAAAATTGAACTGTTATACCTCTCCGTCCAATAAGGAAAAGCCATTCTAAAATCTTTAAAACTAGAGAGTTATTAGAATTAAAAGCTTCCATAGCTTGAAGGACACTCCTTGCATCACTAAAAATTGTAAAATTACCCTCCTTCTCCAACGCTATTTTCTCAATAGCAGTTAATATGCCATACAGTTCGGCAGTAAATATGGAAGCGGTCAGAGGAAGTGCACCTCTACAATTAAAACCATTACTATGTACTCTAAATCCAACGCCAGCATCAGATTTGGAGCCATCAGTATAGATAAAAGTTGATCCTCTATGTTCTTTAACATGTTCATTAAAAAGAGACCTGGCTTCTAGGTCTGACATATTCTTCTTATCTCCGATAAAATATTTACAAAAAGATATCTCTGGTAACTTCCATGGAGGCGTTGATGATATCTTGAATGGAAGTATCTTATTTCTAATTATATCCAGACTATCTAATAATCGTTTCACCCGAAAGCCATAAGGTTGAGGGGATTTTGGGTGCAACTCAAAGTATGATGCGTGTCTTACAAGGCTTGCAGTCTGAAAGGCTAGAGAGTTAGGGAGTCTTTGCAATCTAAACCAATACCGAAGAATGGAAGACATTCGGTAAAGGTCTAGAGGTAACTCTCCAACATCAACAAGGAGACTTGGGATAGGCGAGGTTTTAAAAGCTCCAGTAGACAATCTAATACCTGCATGATGTATCGAGTCTAATATTTTTAACCGGCTTGGGGTGGCTGAAGAATATACCTCACAACCATAACTAATTTTGGAAAAAATCAAGGCCTTGTATAATTTTAAAATAGTATTGCGGTCTGCCCCCCATGATGTATGGGATAATACTTTTAAGATATTCAGAGCTTCAACACATTTAGCTTTTAGCGCTTTTAGGTGAGAAACCCATGTAAGTTTACAGTCAAATATCAAACCTAAAAATTTGGTTTCCGATACACATGGTATCCGTTGACCTTTAATGTATATATCCGGGTCTGGATGTACTCCCCGGATACGACAAAAATGGACAATGGTAGTTTTACTTGTCGACAACTTGAATCCATTCATGTCAGCCCACTGGATAATTTTATCAATAGAGAGTTGGATTTTTCTCTCAACCATTGCCATTCTAGTGCCAGCAAATGATATTGAGAGATCATCCACAAATAATGTTGAGAGAACATCCTGGGGAATGGCTGAGGATATCCCATTAATTGCTAGTGCAAAAAGGGTTACACTCAGCACACTACCCTGAGGAACTCCTTCTTCCTGGCACTTACTCTCTGATAGAGTTTCCCCCACTCTCACTTGAAAAACTCTACGTGAAAGAAATGCCTGAATAAATAGTGGCAGCTCTCCTCTCCATCCCAATTCATGAATGGTTTTAAGAATACCATATCTCCATGTGGTATCATATGCCTTTTCAAGGTCAAAAAATACTGTAACATGGTGCTGTTTGGAAGCAAAGGCTTCACAAATAGAAGACTCAAGTCGTATCAACACATCAGTCGTTGAGTACATTTTTCGGAATCCACATTGAATCGGTGATAAAATACCTTTCTTTTCAAGGTACCATATCAGCCTTGCATTGACCATCTTCTCCATAATTTTACATAAACAAGATGTCAATGCAATAGGACGATAGTTTGCTGCTAAAAACTTGTCTTTACCAGGTTTTAAAAAGGCTAAAATAATGGCTAGTTCCCAAACACTTGGGTAACTATGATCATGCCATATTCTATTAATAATGCTTAAAATAAATAGCTTTGTATTAAAATGTACATGTTTAATCATTGCATATGGAATTCCATCGGGTCCAGGGGCTGTATCGTTGCAATGAGCAAGTGCAGAATCAAATTCTCTTTCAGTGAAAGGAGAATTAGACGACTCTTCCCTTCTTGTTGCAAAATTTAAAATTTTATTTTCTTCAGTGCTCCTATACTGGTGACCAGGGGCTCCTTCACACTTGCTGGATACATTTGAAAAATGATTAGCCAAGGCATTGCTAACTTCATTTGCTTCAGTTACATACTGGCCATTCACCTTCAACACTGGTGGTGGGTTGGGGGTGAATTTGCCAGCTATCTTTTTTACTTTCCTCCACACAGAAGATGGTGGTGTTCTACTGTTAATGGAGGAAACAAAAGACATCCATGACTGGCGCCTTGCTTCTTTTATGTCACGACGGAACTGTGCTCTACATTTCTTGTACATAATTAAATTCTCATCAGTTCGGAGTCTACGCAATCGTGTTAGAGATCTTCTTGTGGCTCTGTGGAGTGCAGTTAGTTCTGAAGACCACCACGGGACTGGTCGTCGTTTGAATAACCCTGTTGTTTTGGGAATTGAATTGACTCCTGCTGTATGAAGAGTTCCATTCAGCAGGTCTATAGCATCATCAATACTTTCAAACTGTTCTGCTCTCCCTTCGATTTCACTTAGCTCAGAAAATTTAACCCAGTCTGCCTTGTCTAGATTCCAACGTGGCGATCTTTGCAAAGGTGGACCCTTGTTGGTGTTTATAATGATTGGTGCATGATCACTAGTATGCCAATCATCTAATGTCCTCCAATCAAAATCAAGAAGGCAGTTAGAGCTTGCAATTGAAAGGTCAATGCATGACAAAGTACCTGTCTGAACATGGAAGTGCGTGGGCTCTCCTGTATTAAGGAGCCCCACATCCTCATTCTCCACAATTGATGAGATAATATTGCCCCTTGTGTTGGCCAAAACATCACCCCATAAAGGATGTCTACCATTCATATCTCCCTGTAAGAGAAAAGGTTGAGGGAGTTGTTGAATAACTTCTGCTAAATCATCATATAAAATATCATCATTTGGAGGTAAGTACAGAGAGCATATTGTATATTTTCTCCCTATATCAATTTGTACAACAACTGCCTGCAGGGTTGTACGTATAGACATGGGTATTTGGGGAACATCTCGACGAATGTACATGGGACTTCCACCATGGCTCCCTGCTTGTTGATTATATGGTGGTCTATAGCTAACATACTCTCGAGGACTAGGAGTGTTAGAATCAAGCATACTTTCCTGTAGACATACTATTATGGGGGAATGCTTATGAATTAGGAGCTTAAGTTCTTCATATTTCGCCCTCAAACCCTGACAGTTCCATTGCAAAATGGAGGAGAAAACTATGGATTATTTCTGGAAGACGTCTTGGGTGAGGTCTTCCCATTAGCAGTTTTTAATCTAACATTATTACTTGCAGGCTTCTTCAGAGATGGTCTTGTTATGTTGGGTTTTACGTTGGAGTTTTTCTTTGTATCTTTTTTATATATTTGTTGAGGGGGATGGTGGACCTCAACTTGAATTTCTGATTTATTTAAATTGTCTTCTGGTTGATCGCCAACATCAACAGACAAAACATCATATTTATTTGATGTCATAATTCTAGTATTTCTTATGGAAGGGGGTGAGAGAGATGGAGGTCTCTCTCTTTTACGATTAATAGGTTGCAAGTTACCAGGTTTTTGTACCTTCCCCACTACAGGTACACCTGATAACTTGGTGTCAGGTGGAATCTCCATTAAATCAGGCAAGGATATGGCCTGGGAGAGGTTAGTACTATCCTTTGTAATGGGGGACAAAGGTTTGATAGTGGTGGGCAATGTCTTTTGGTTGATACTCAATGATAAATCTTTAGGAGGAGATGTTCTTGTCTTATGCAGCACTTTATCAATAGATTGTGAATTCCTTTTTCGAGAACTACCTACAGTAGTAGGTGGGTGAGATGATTCCCGAGGAACTTTTTCTCCTGTTTTTAATGTTTTTGCATAAGTATTAGATTTATTTAATAATCTCTTGGCATGCCCCACGCTTACATGTTCAATAATTGATTTATTGAGGGCAGCCTCTTCTAACTTATAAAACTGGCAGCTCCTATCATTAGATTTATGATTAGAGTTGCAGTTTAAGCATCTTGCCTCAAGTGTACAATCCCCATGGTAAATTTTGGAGCAAGTATTACAATTTTTTTCATTATTGCAAACTTTGGAAGGATGTCCAAATTTAAAGCAATTATAACATTGCAGTGGCTTCTGCTTAAAAGGTTGAATTCTGATCCTTTCGTTTTCTATGTCTATGTGGAAAGGTACACCAGCATCCTGGAAAGTAAGAACAATCATTGATGTTCCAGGTACTTTATGTACTTTCCACACTGATAGGGGACACATGGCCAATATCTCCTCTTCAGTAAATTCATACAGATCCCTATTAAAAACCACTCCCCTTCCATAGCTAAAGTTTAGATGGGGTTTGATGTCCAATTTTATATCATCATTTACTGTCTTCAAATTAGACAGTATAACAGACTGTGTGTATGACTTGGCCTTTATCAAGAAACTTTTCTTCCCGAATCGAGATATATCTCCAGGTGCGATCGTACCTACCTTCCTCTGAAGAAATTTGCATATCTTGAAATAATTTTCCGTACCTCCCACAGATTGAGCAAGAAGCCACATAGGTGGTTTTGGCTTTCTTTGGGATGGTATATCTGCCTCTATATCTTTATCAGCCCAGTCTGCTGGTCTGTATACATCCAGATCTTTAGGTGCCCCATCACAAAGAGCACCCTTAACACTCATATTACCTACTTTAATATCAACAATGTTACAGCTTGCATTAAATGCTTCCTCATGACAATTAAATGATAACCAAGATTCCCAATTATCATCTTGAAGTTTCATTCTAATTTCTTATATTGATCCGTAACACTCAAATATTTTATGTAGCACATCATAATTAGCTTCTAAAGGGATTTGAGTAACGTGCAGGACTTTCAGTTTTCCTGTGTTGCCCAAATTACCCTTTTTCAGAATGTTTAAAGAACAGTCCTTTTTAGTTCCTAGGTCGTCAACGGAGTTTTCTTTAAATGAATTGCCAGAGGTCGTCAACAGTGCCGGGGGCGAGTCAGCATATCCAGGGGAGGTGGGGTCATTTTCACAAGAATCCATCATAAAAAAGAAGAGAGAAGAGTGATTTTTTGAAGTTTGATTTACCTGCTTGAGAACATTAAGGCATCACATGTTGGGAAGAAAATTTACACTCTCCACTACCGGCACAGTGAGAGTATACTTCCCAGATGGTCCACTCCATACCCTACCCGAAGGATAGCATCAAACCAGATATAGAGGCACAGGTGTAAGCTGAACCCGCCTGTTAGGACTGAGACCAAGAAACTATGGAATCATCCTCCCCATATCTGTAATGACGGGCTTCCGGCCAGAAGCCGAGAGTCCTACCCCAAGCATTGGATCCCCCTGGATTCCGAAGACCCAACACTTGGAATAGTTCCGCCAAAAAGGTCCAAACCATCTTCGGGATGGCTGAGATCATCCTATACACTCACATATAGCTTTGAGCACAAAGGCCTCCCAACCGCGACACCTTTCACATTCATCAAAGCAGGCAGCAATACCGGATGCAGAAACATCCGCCCAAGTGGCAATAACAGATGTAGAAACATCCATGCCATAAAGAGAAAAAAAAAAATAATAAATATACATATATATGTAAAAATATACACATATACATATGGAAAATTTTACTCATAGGGTTGGGACAGCATCATGAAAGAAAGTTTATAATATTAGGAGAAGGTTGAGGCAATATAAAGAGGAAGAAAAAGATAAGAAAGAGAGAAATTTAGATTCGAACTGGGGGAGCAATTTCCCCAAGTTCGAGAGCCCTCTTGCCCGTCACCAAGATTCAGCATGGGAATGAAATGCCGTGCTGAAGCTCAATGACTTCCTCAAGGCATTCTCTCATTAAGAGGGTTGGAAGCAAAGAACTTCACAAATAGAAGACTCAAGTCGTATCAACACATCGGTCGTTGAGTACATTTTTCGGAATCCACATTGAATCGGTGATAAAATACCTCTCTTTTCAAGGTACCATATCAGCCTTGCATTGACCATCTTCTCCATGATTTTACATAAACAAGATGTCAATGCAATAGGACGATAGTTTGCTGCTAAAAACTTGTCTTTACCGGGTTTTAAAAAGGCTAAAATAATGGCTAGTTCCCAAACACTTGGGTAACTATGATCATGCCATATTCTATTAATAATGCTTAAAATAAATAGCTTTGTATTAAAATGTACATGTTTAATCATTGCATATGGAATTCCATCGGGTCCAGGGGCTGTATCTTTGCAATGAGCAAGTGCGGAATCAAATTCTCTTTCGTTGAAAGAGAATTATACAACTCTTCCCTTCTTGTTGCAAAATTTAAAATTTTATTTTCTTCAGTGCTCCTATACTGGTGACCAGGGGCTCCTTCACACTTGCTGGATACATTTGAAAAATGATTAGCCAGGGCATTGCTAACTTCATTTGCTTCAGTTACATACTGCCCATTCACCCTCAACACTGGTGGTGGGTTGGGGGTGAATTTGCCAGCTATCTTTTTTACTTTCCTCCACACAGAAGATGGTGGTGTTCTACTGTTAATGGAGGAAACAAAAGACATCCATGACTGGCGCCTTGCTTCTTTCATGGCACGACGGAACTGTGCTCTACATTTCTTGTACATAATTAAATTCTCATCAGTTCGGAGTCTACGCAATCGTGTTAGAGATCTTCTTGTGGCTCTGTGGAGTGCAGTTAGTTCTGAAGACCACCACGGGACTGGTCGTCGTTTGAATAACCCTGTTGTTTTGGGAATTGAATTGACTCCTGCTGTATGAAGAGTTCCATTCAGTAGGTCTATGGCATCATCAACACTTTCAAACTGTTCTGCTCTCCCTTCGATTTCACTTAGCTCACAAAATTTAACCCAGTCTGCCTTGTCTAGATTCCAACGTGGCGATCTTTGCAAAGGCGGACCCTTGTTGGTGTTTATAATGATTGGTGCATGATCACTAGTATGCCAATCATCTAATATCCTCCAATCAAAATCAAGAAGGCAGTTAGAGCTTGCAATTGAAAGGTCAATGCATGACAAAGTACCTGTCTGAACATGGAAGTGTGTGGGCTCTCCTGTATTAAGGAGTCCCACATCCTCATTCTCCACAATTGATGAGATAATATTGCCCCTTGTGTTGGCCAAAACATCACCCCATAAAGGATGTCTACCATTCATATCTCCCAGTAAGAGAAAAGGTTGAGGGAGTTGTTGAATGACCTCTGCTAAATCATCATATAAAATATTATCATTTGGAGGTAAGTACAGAGAGCATATTGTATATTTTCTCCCTATATCAATTTGTACAACAACTGCCTGCAGGGTTGTACGTATAGATATAGGTACAGTATTTGGGGAACATCTCCACGAATGTACATGAGACTTCCGCCATGGCTCCCTACTCCGTGATCATAAGGTGTCCTATAACTAATATATTCGCGAGGACAAGGGGTATTAGCATCAAGCTTGCTCTCCTGGAGACATACAATTATGGGGGAATGCTCGTGAATTAAGAGCTTAAATTCTTCATATTTGGCCCTCAAACCCTGACAATTCCATTGCAAAATGGATGAAAAAACTATGTATTATTTTCAGGAAGACATCTTTGATGAGGTCTTCCCATTGACAGTTTTTGATTTGACAATATTTTCTGTAGGTTTTTTAAGTTTGGGTCTTGATAAATTAGGTTTTATATTAGCCTTTTCAGTGTTGTTGTTACCTAAATCTTGTGGGGGATGGTGGACCTCCACTTGAATTTTTGATTGATTCAAGAAGTTTTCCTGTTGATCTGAAATATCAACAGGCAAAACATCATATCTATCTGATGTCATAACTTTGGTGTTTTTAATGGATGGGGGTGAGAGAGATGGAGGTCTCTCTCTTTTCCTATTGACAGGTGGTGATTTATTAGGTTTTGATATTTTCCCCACTACAGGCGCACCTGATAATTCTGTTTCATGTGGAACCTCCATCAAATCAGGCAAAGATATAGCCTGAGAAAGGTTAGTATTATCCTTTGTAGTGGGGGACAAAGGTTTACTAGAGGTGAGAGAGGTCTTACGTGATATTCTTGCCTTATCCTCTAGAATTCTATCAGAAGATGGCAAATTTCTTTTCCGGGGAATAGAGGCAGTATTAGGTGGGTTGGATGTCTCCTGCCTCATTTTTTCTCCCGATTTCAATACTTTTGCATAACTTGCTGATTTACTCAATAGTTCTTGGCATGCCCCACACTTATGTGTTCAATACTGGATTTATTGAGAGCAGCCTCTTCCAATTTATATTGCTGGCAGTTCTTATCCGTAGATTTGTGATTCAAATTGCAGTTTATACAATTGGCCTCTAGTCTCCATGGTAAACATTAGAGCATGTACTACACATTTTATCATTCTTACATACTTTAGATGGATGCCCATATCTAAAGCAATTAAAACATTGCAGCGGCTTCTGCTTAAAAGTTCGCACTTTAATTCGTTCATTCTCTATGTAAATGTGGAAAGGCACATCAGCATCCTGGAAAGTCACGATAATCATTGACGTTCCAGGGACTTTATGCACTTTCCACACAGTTAAAGGACACATGGCCAATATCTCCTCTTCTGTGAATTCATATAAGTCTCTATTAAAAACTACTCCCCTTCCATAACTGAAGTTTAGATGGGGTTTCACATCCAGCTTTATGTCTTCGTTATCTGTATTTAAATTGGAAAGTATAACTGATTGAGTTTCTGATTTGGCACTTATTAGGAAACTGTTCTTTCCAAACCGAGATATATCTCCTGGTGCGATAGTACCTACTTTCTTTTGAAGAAATTTACATATTTTAGATAAATTTCCAGTACTTCCTTTTGATTGAGCAACAAGCCACTTTGGTGGTTTTGGCTTTCTCTGGGAAGGTACAACTACCTCTATACTTTTATCAATCCAATCTGCAGGCCTATATACATCCAGATTCTTAGGTACCCGATCGCAAAGAGCACCCTTGAAATTCAAATTACTGATTTTAATATTTATGATATCATTGATAGCTTTGAATGCTTCATCATGGTTATCAAATGATATCCATGAATCCCATTTGTCACCTTCAAGCCTCATTCTAATTTCCCTGATGTGACCATAACATTGAAATAATTTATATAGAACATCGTAATTGGTTTCAATGGGGATCTGAGTGACGTGAAGGATTCGCAAATTCTCCATTTCACCCAAATTACTTTGTTTTTGAACATAAGTAGCATGGTCCTTTAGAGTTTCGGGTCATCAACAGAGGGGTTAGTTTTTGGAGTAGAAGCAAGCCGGGTTATCCACCTCTTATCGGAGGATTTCAGTCCTCCTATCCCATGTGGCCCAACACGAGAAGAGGCTTCAGCGGGGACCAGTCCTCTATTAGAGAGGGGCTGCCTCTCTTAAGGTGGGCGTACACTGGTCAGTGGGGGTAGTTAGCCCCTCCCACCGACGACTCCAATGCCTAGCGTCACCCATTACCCGCAAATATGGGCGACTTAAAACCGGATCATTGGAGCCCGACTCTTAACAGACTTAGTCTGCACCCAATGGGGTCTGCCAGAGAGTGATGGCGTCTAAATTTGTACAGGTTGAGATGGTATGACATCCATCCCACCCTGCGCCAAATCCAAAGCAGCAGTCAAAACCTAAGTCGTACAAGCTAAAGTCGTCAACAAGTTCATGCCCAAGAGGAAGAGATGGGAGAAAATAAGAAGTAATCAAAAGAACGGAGAGAAAGTGCTGACTAATTTAGTTGGATCAACAGTTGGGCACCGAGGTCCAGTGGGGAAGTAGTTCCCATTGTTCATTAGAGCCCAACTGCTAGTCCCTAAGCCCCCATCCTCATCAAGGCTTCAGCATCTGGGGGGAATTAGTATAGAGGACCAATTGTAAGACGTTAAGAACGAGTGAGTGGAGGTAGCCGGCCATGATGGCGGCCTCTAGAGGGCCGCGAACAGTAACAGATAAAAACTGAGATATAATAAAAACTAAGGGCAAGGCTACCTCCAAAGACTCAAAACTCATAGATCTGGTACTTAATTTAGATGGAGAGACAGTAGAGTCTGACATCATAGATAAATCCTGGGTAAAACCGAGAAAAAACTACCACGAAAAATAAAACCGTGAGAACGGGTTGTGCTATGAAAAAGGAGTGACGTCACAGGCGTCGGTTGGAATGTTGGTAGTAGAGATCGGAGTTAGGTGTTGAACGGCACCTCGCTGTAACAGGGACATAGGGAGGAGATATCTAAATGGTGCGAGGCCTCTGGTTGTGATTTATCACGCCCCAGTATTATACCGACACCTATTAGGTGACCGAGCTGGGTTCAACATAGCATTTCTATACAATTTTTTCTCTGGTAAATTCATAGCAGTGTAACCTTAGAAATGATGTAAAAGGAGCATTTCACTGGGCGGCACAGGTCGGAGCCCAGAAAAGAATTTC
Organism: Palaemon carinicauda; assembly: GCF_036898095.1. Lineage (NCBI taxonomy): Eukaryota > Metazoa > Arthropoda > Malacostraca > Decapoda > Palaemonidae > Palaemon > Palaemon carinicauda. The sequence goes on from NC_090767.1 coordinate 47,495,889, forward strand.
TCAGTGACGCAGGTTCTTCAGGCTGGGGTGTGGAAGCGTCAGCCGACCTTCACAGCCCACTACCTGCAAGACGTGACCCACAGGAGGCTCGATACGTTCTCTATCGGCCCTGTGGTAGCTGCACAACTGCTGGTTTAAAACCTCAGGCTTCTTATTGGACAAGTAGCAGAAGGGTGAGGGCATTGTTACCCGGTCTTAGTCTGCATGAATGAAAAGGTTTGTCTGGCCCTTATTCTTTTCTTCATCTTCCCCTCTCTTGGGGAAAGCAGCACCCTGGGTTCTTTGCACAGCTGACCTCAAACCACTGCAGGTAAACCATGCTTCCTTGTGTTCCTAGTATTAAGCTAATACTGTCACGTCCCCATACCCTGACGAGGTGGTATAGGGAGAGTCCTAGCCTAAAGTTTCCATCTAGAGAACTACAGGTCAACTTCCTAGGACGAGTCACACTTTATTATACCTTCACACACAGCTTGCGTAGGCCACAGTCCTTGCATAGCAAGGTTCTAGCGAGGTGCAGGGACTCCTTATTGTTGAGTGCTGACACACTCAAATAACGAGCCCCCAGGCAAAAGCCAAAAGCCAGTACTGGCTGGGACGTCCACCCATCCTAATGGGTGAGTCACCCCTATTAAATAGCGTGGTTTGTACGTCAGTTACGGAACAAATGACAAATTCGTAGATAATTTGTATATTTCCTAACTATACAAACCTTACCTATTTAATCAAACTTGCCCGCCAGCCCTATTCCCCTTGAAGTCCTACAGCCAAGCAAAGTGAGCTCAAGCACAGGTGTGTGTGAGGGGAGGGGGGTAGCAAGCTAACTAGTGGTGGGGTAGTAAACCCTCGTTAAAATTCTAATGGCTCGTCATTTCAGCTACGCCGAAAGTTATAACCCCTATTAAATAGCTAAGGTTTGTATAGTTAGGAAAAATACAAATTATCTACGAATTTGTCATAATTCTTACACCTTTTGTATAATACTTGTCGAAAATAATTGATAATCGTAATAATACAAATGATGATATTTAGCAAAAAACAGTTGTGATTATTTACTTGTCTAGCTTTTCACTTCACACATGCCCAAAAGTAATCCATTAACTGATTTGACCTGGGACCCCTTGTTTGATGTTTGAAGCGAGTCCATCTGCTTGATTACTTTTTAAAACAGATCACATTTGATTGATACAGTATTTCACTATTCCTACCAGCACTGAAGTATAGCTTTTTCTGTCAGTAGACCTAGACTTCCAGGTTCAATGGAAAATAACATGAACCTATCAATTACCAAATTATTTTAAGTGTCTTAGTACATAAATGTTATCGTTTTACCCAACATGAAATGCTAGCAATTTGTATTATGTAGAGTAGGTTTAAATAGAAATAATGTAGTCTCTAATTAAAGTTTTAGATTTAAAAAAGTATTTAATCTTTAATACATAAATTATAAGAGAAATTTACTGTGTCCCATGGCCCCTGTCATACATGGATTTTTCTTGCAGAAAAAAAAAGAATAAATCTTCAAGATAGAATGGAGTTCTAATTCACAGTAGATTTATAAAAAAATGATACCTTATTTAGAGTGACATTGGCAGTACCCTGGAAGTTATCATAGATATGGTGGTAGGTTAACTTTTAGCTGAGAAATTTGCCCTTCTTATTTTTCTGATATGAAAGCATAACCAATTCACAATCATCACAGGAAGTTTATTTTTAGCAAATTAATTTTCTTACTGTCAGGTACAAGAATTTTGATCTGCAGTCAATTGTCTTTATACTTATGTTTTGTCTTTATAAGAGAAAGGGATATATCAAATAGAAATGTTAGAGTTAGGCTGATACATATTTTCCAAAATAGCCCTAATGGCAGGTGTTTAAAAATAGTACTTCTCAAGACTCTGGTCCCTGAAGGTTATATTGATGAAAAAAATGATTAGATTGAGTCTGATTACCAGACCTTTGTTAGTACTGTATTTGGTTTCAACAGGTAGTTACCATGTATGTCACATGAAATTGTGTAAGAGAGATCCATCCCTTTCCGAGTGGGGATACCTGAACATAGTGAAGCTGCATTAATCAGGGTCACCCATACTATGTTGGTTTTCTGTGAGCGGTCGGACAAAAATCTCCCACCATCACCATCTGCACTGGCCAGCCTGGTGATGAAAACTGGCCAGACCCCAGACAAGAATGGACATGTCTGAGGTCTTTGTACTGCAATGGTCTAGAAACGGCTGTATTTGTTGTTGTTGAAAATATCTTACAAAGGTATTTGGAGTTACCTTATTTCAGGTATCTGTTATTCAGCTATCAGTTGTATATAAGAAATATGTGCTGTGTACAAGTTTCTTTAAATTTTGATAGTGGAAGTGAACAACTGTTCTAGATAAGAACTATATTTATTCCCAGTCTCTTTTCTTACAATTTCAAAAGGACCTAAGTGAGATATACCTTGAAAAAAAACTTGCATGTGATTAGGAATTTTTGAAGTTTGAAAGTTTTTATGCACAAAGATTAAACAAACAAATCCGTTAAATATTGAAGCTTAACAGTTATATAACTTAGATCTTTTGTAAATTGAACATTTACCGAGTTCATGTTAGTCTGTATGAAAAGAGAGTAATATTGGATATGATAATTCATGAATTGCTACTATTAAATCATTTACTACCATACGGAAAAGTCCTGAGTTTTCTAGTATTCTAAATGCTACTCCTTCAATTACTAGAAATATTCCTGGTAATTTAAAAACAATTTTGTACAATCCAATTGATACCCAAATTTCTATCTGTTAAAGCTAGCTTCCATCTTCTCTTCCACCCTTATCTAAGAACGGTATCATTAGAAAACTCATGAATCAAATCTGTTTTTTTTTTTTTTTTTGTATATAAAATCTAATTGTTCATTCAGATCACGATGAAACATTTGTTTGAACTGAATCCATTGAATGTATGTGTGGTTTTTTTTTCTTTTGATTTTCCTGAATGAATGATTTAAAGTTTTCAGGCATCCTGACATCTTAGGTCATTGTCGCCGGTAACATTTAATTTATGTATACAAAAATAAAAAATTAAAGAGTATTCAGTTAAAATCATAAAAATTGAATGTCATAAAAGTTAAATATTTTTCAGAAGACCTGCTTCTGAAATAAATCTAAAAATGCCACTTGCATGGTAGGACACATTTCCAAGAATCTTGGCAAGGATGAACCTGCCACCCTCTCCTCGAGTCTCAAACAAATATCTATTCCGAATTGGGGCATTCGGTCAACAAATGCCTTACTGTTAGAGGTACTAAACAGTTGTCACAATACAGTTGGTGTTGGCCCTTCAGCAGAAACTCATGTGTCAACCGAGTGTGACCAATACGGAGACGACAAAGAGTCATCTCCCATTTTCGGGGCATCATATTATACCTCCGAGGAGATATGTCATTTGTTACTTCCCTCATTTTATTGCCATCTTGACTATCCCATTGCTGTTGCCATTTATTGCAAACCAATTTCTTGATGTCAGGTAAGAAATCATTACAGGGAATGGGATACCTTCTTGGCAGCAACTCGGATGCAGCCTCCTTAGCCAGTGAATCTGCCTTCTCATTCCCGGACACACCTATATGTGCTGGAACCCAACAAAATTGAACTGTTATACCTCTCCGTCCAATAATGAAAAGCCATTCTAAAATCTATAAAACTAGAGGGTTATTAGAATTAAAAACTTCCATAGCTTGAAGGACACTCCTTGCATCACTAAAAATTGTAAAATTACCCTCCTTCTCCAACGCTATTTTCTCAATAGCGGTTAATATGCCATACAGTTCGGCAGTAAATATTGAAACGGTCAGAAGAAGTGCACCTCTACAATTAAAACCATTACTATGTACTCCAAATCCAACGCCATCATCAGATTTGGAGCCATCAGTATAGATAAAAGTTGATCCTCTATGTTCTTTAACATGTTCATTAAAAAGAGACCTGGCTTCTAGGTCTGACATATTCTTCTTATCTCCAATAAAATATTTACAAAAAAATATCTCTGGTAACTTCCATGGAGGCGTTGATGATACCTTGAATGGAAGTACCTTATTTCTAAATATATCCAGACTATTTAATAATCGTTTCACCCGAAAGCCATAAGGTTGAGGAGATTTTGGGTGCAACTCAAAGTATGATACGTGTCTTACAAGGCTTGCAGTCTGAAAGGCTAGAGAGCTAGGGAGTCTTTGCAATCTAAACCAATACCGAAGAATGGAAGACATTCGGTAAAGGTCTAGAGGTAACTCTCCAGCATCAACTAGGAGACTTGGGATAGGCAAGGTTTTAAATGCTCCAGTAGACAATCTAATACCTGCATGATGTATCGAGTCTAATATTTTTAACCGGCTTGGGGTGGCTGAAGAATATACCTCACAACCATAACTAAATTTGGAAAAAATCAAGGCCTTGTATAATTTTAAAATAGTATTGCAGTCTGCCCCCCAAGATGTATGGGACAATACTTTTAAGATATTCAGAGCTTCAACACATTTAGCTTTTAGCGCTTTTAGGTTAGAAACCCATGTAAGTCTACAGTCAAATATCAAACCTAAAAATTTGGTTTCCGATACACGATACGGTATCCGTTGACCTTTCATGTATATATCCGAGTCTGGATGTACTCCCCGGATACGACAAAAATGGACAATGGTAGTTTTACTTGTCGAGAACTTAAATCCATTCATGTCAGCCCACTGGATAATTTTATCAATAGAGGGTTGGATTTTTCTCTCAACCATTGCCATTCTAGTGCCAGCAAATGATATTGATTGATTGATTGATTGATTGATTGATTGATTGAAAGTTTTCTGGCATCCTGACATCTAAGGTCATTGACGCCGATACCATTTACTGTATATGAAAATTAAAAGCAAATTCAATTAAAACCATAAAAATTAAGAAGTCATTACAATGGTTAAATAGTTTTCAGAAGACCTGCTTCTGAAATAAATCTAAAAATTCCGCTCGCATAGTAAGACACATCATGTCCAAGAATCTTGGCAAGGATAAACCTGCCATCCTCACCTCGAGCCTCAAACAGATATCTATTTCTTAAGTTAGTAAAATTAGGGCATTCGGTCAACAAATGCCTCACTGTTAAAGGTACTAAGCAGTCCTCGCAATACGGTTGGTGTTGGCCCTTCAGCAGAAACTCGTGTGTCAACCGTGTGTGACCAATACGGAGACGACAAAGAGTCGTCTCCCATTTTCGGGGAATCATGTTATACCTCCAAGGTGATATGATATTTGTCACTTCCCTCATTTTATTGCCGTCTTGACTGTCCCAGTGCTGTTGCCATTTATCACATACCAATTTCTTGATGTAAGGTAGGAGATCGTTACATGGAATGGGATACCTCCTTGATAGCAACTCGGATGCCGCATTCTTCGCCAGTAAATCTGCCTTCTCATTCCCAGACACACCTACATGTGCTGGAACCCAACAAAATCGAACAGTTATACCTTTCCGTCCAATAATAAAAAGCCATTCTAAAATCTTTAAAACTAGAGGGTTACTAGAATTAAAAACTTCTAAAGCCTGAAGAACACTCCTTGCATCACTAAAAATTGTAAAATTACCCTCCTTTTCCAAAGCTATTTTCTCAATAGCGGTTAATATGCCATACAGTTCGGCAGTAAATATGGAAGCTGTTACAGGAAGTGCACCTCTACAGTTAAAATCATTACTATGTACTCCAAATCCAACGCCAGCATCAGATTTGGAGCCATCAGTATATATAAAAGTCGATCCTCTATGTTCTTCAACATGTTCCATAAAAAGAGACCTGGATTCTAAGTCAGTCAAATTCTTCTTAACTCCAATAAAGTATCTACAAAAAGATATGTCAGGTAATTTCCATGGAGGCGTTGATGATACCTTGAATGGAAGCACCTTATTTCTAATCATATCCAGATTGTTTAATAATTGGTTAACCCGAAACCCAAAAGGTTGAGGAGATTTTGGGTGCAACTCAAAGTAGGTTGAGTGCCTTACAAGGCTTGCAGTTTGAAAGGCTGAAGAATTGGGGAGTCTTTGCAATCTAAACCAATACCGAATAATAGAGGACATTCGGTAAAGGTCCAGAGGCAATTCCCCAGCATCAACAAGGAGACTTGTGATAGGGGAGGTTCTAAAGGCTCCTGTGGACAATCTAATGCTAGCATGATGTATTGAATCTAGTATTTTTAACCGGCTTGGGGTTGCTGAGGAGTATATTTCGCATCCATAACTAATTTTGGAAAATATCAAGGCCTTGTATAATTTTAAAATTGTATTGCGGTCTGCCCCCCATGATGTATGGGACAGGACTTTTAAAAGATTCATAGCTTCAACACATTTAGCTTTTAATGTTTTTAAGTGAGAAACCCATGTAAGCCTACAATCAAATATCAACCCTAAAAATTTTGCTTCACTTGCACATGGGATCCGTTGACCTTTGATGTATATATCTGGGTCTGGATGTACTCCCCGTATACGACAGAAATGGACAATTGTAGTTTTACTTGTTGAGAACTTAAATCCATTCATATCGGCCCAATGGATAATTTTATCAATAGAGAGTTGGATTTTTCTCTCAACCATTGCCATTCTGGCTCCAGCAAATGATATGGAGAGATCATCCACAAATAATGTTGCAAGAACATCCCGGGGAATGACTGAGGATATCCCATTAATTGCTAGTGCAAAAAGGGTTACACTCAGCACACTCCCCTGAGGAACTCCTTCTTCCTGGCATTTACTCTGTGATAGAGCTTCCCCAACTCTCACTTGGAAAACTCTATGTGAAAGAAATGACTGGATGAATAGTGGTAGCTCACCTCTCAATCCGCACTCATGGATTCTTTTAAGTATACCGTATCTCCATGTGGTATCATATGCCTTTTCAAGATCAAAAAAAACTGTCACATGGTGCTGTTTGGAAGCAAAGGCTTCACAAATGGAGGACTCAAGTTGTATCAGCACATCAGTCGTTGAGTGCATTTTCCTGAATCCACATTGAATGGGTGATAAAATATTCTTCTTTTCAAGGTACCAAATCAGTCTTGCATTGACCATCTTCTCCATGATTTTACATAAACAAGATGTCAATGCAATAGGTCGGTAGTTTGCTGCTAAAAACTTAGCCTTACCGGGTTTTAAAAAGGCTAAAATAATGGCTAGTTCCCAAACACTTGGATAACTAGTATCATGCCATATTCTATTAAAAATGCTTAAAATAAATAACTTTGTATTAAAAGGTACATGTTTAATCATTGCATATGGAATTCCATCGGGTCCAGGGGCTGTATCGTTACAAGTAGCAAGAGCAGAATCAAATTCTCTTTCAGTAAAAGGAGAATTGTATGACTCTTGCTTTCTTGTTGCGAAGTTTAAAACTTTCTTTTCTTCATTGCTCCTATACTGGTGACCAGGAGCTGCTTGACACTTGCGCGATACATTTGAGAAATGGTCAGCCAGGGCATTGCTAACTTCGGTTGCTCCAGTCATATACTGGCCATTTATCTTTAACACTGGTGGTGGGTTTGGGGTGAATTTTCCTGCTATCTTTTTGACTTTCCTCCACACAGATGATGTTGGTGTTCTACTGTTGATGGAGGAAACAAAGGACATCCAAGACTGGCGCCTAGCTTCTTTCATGGCACGGCGGAACTGTGCTCTACATTTCTTGTATATGACTAAATTCTCCTCATTACGGTGCATGCGCAATCGAGTTAAAGACTTTCTTGTGGCTCTGTGCAGGGCAGTTAGTTCTGACGACCACCAGGGGACTGGTCGTCGTCTGAATATCCCAGTTGTTTTGGGAATGGAATTCACTCCTGCTGTGTGAAGAGTTCCATTAAGTAAGTCTATGGCATCATCAACTCTTTCAAACTGTTCTGCATTTCCTTCAATTTCACTTAACTCCCGAAATCTATTCCAGTCCGCCTTATCAAGATTCCATCGAGGTGATCTTTGTAAAGGTGGACCATTGTTGGTGTTTATAATGATTGGTGCATGATCACTAGTATGCCAATCATCTAATGTTCTCCAATTAAAATCGAGAAGACAGTTAGAGCTTGCAACCGATAAGTCAATGCAGGACAAGGTACCTGTCTGTACATGAAAATGTGTGGGCTCTCCTGTATTGAGGAGTCTGACATCTTCATTCTCCAAAATTGACGATATAATATTACCCCTTGCATTTGCTAAAACATCACCCCATAAAGGATGTCTACTATTAAGGTCTCCTAGTAAGAGAAAGGGTTGCGGGAGTTGTTTAATCACCTCTACTATATTATCATATGAGATGTTATCATTTGGAGGCAAGTAAAGAGAACAGATTGTGTATTTTCTCCCTATATCAATCTGTACAGCCACTGCCTGCAGAGGGGTACAGATAGACAAAGATATTTGGGGAACATCTCGACGAACGTATATAAGACTTCCCCCATGGCTCCCTGCTCGTTGATCATATGGTGTCCTATAGCTAACATACTCTCGAGGACAAGGAGTATTAGCATCGAGCTTGCTTTCTTGTAGACATACTGTTATAGGGGAGTGCTCACGTATGAGGAGCTTAAGTTGTTCATATTTCGCCCTTAAACCCTGGCAATTCCATTGCAGAATGGTGGAAAAAACTATGTTTTATTTTTTGGAAGACACCTTAGATGAAGTCTTCCCATTGGCAATATTTGATCTAACAATGTTTACCGGAGGTAACTCTAGAGAGGATCTTGATATAGTGGGTTTTGTGTTTCTCTTTTTCTTTGTGTCCTTTTGATCTAATTGTTGAGGAGGATGGTGGACCTCAACTTGAATTTCTGATTGGTTCAATTTACCTTCTAGTTGTTCAAAAACATCAGCAGACAAGATATCATATTTATTGGAAGTCGTGACTTTAATGTTTCTTATGGTAGGAGGAGAGAGGGAGGGAGGTCTCTCTCTTTTTCGATTAAAAGGTTGTGATCTGTCAGGTTTTTGCACCTTCCCCACTACGGGTTCACCAGGTAAATTGGTTTCGAGTGCAACCTCCATCAGATCAGGCAAGGAAACGGCCTGTGAGAGGTTTGTACTATTGTTTAAAATCGGAGTAGTTGGCTTTTGAATAATTTTCAGATCTTTAAGTGTCCGTTTTGATTTTTCCACAATTTCTGGATATAGATTTTCGATGGGACTTTCAACCTCTTTAACTACTTTCATTTGTTTCTTTATCTTAGAAGTAGAGATATAATTTTCGTCTGTGTGGTTTGACAAGTTTTTCTTCAGAACCATTGAAAAAGGTTGCCCTGGTCTTATTTGCTTTTCAAGAGCTCTTTTACGAGCCTCTTTAAAAGTAACCCTTTCCATGGTCCTAATGGCCTGGATTTCTTTTTCAAAAATAAACTTTACACAGCTTTTAGATGTAGCTGGGTGTGCTTCCCCACAATGTATGCAATTAGGGTTTTCTATGCATACTCCATGACTACTTTTTCCACAGTTGGCACAAACAGCTGGCTTATTGTTTAGTTTTTCTTTACATTTCTGGCTTAAATGGCCATACATTTGGCAATGATAACATCGCAATGGTGACGGGATATATGGTTTTACCTTCAAAGATAGCCATCCAGCTTTTATAACATTTGGTAATCGGCATTGATCAAATGTTATAATCAGAGTAGCAAGAGGGATACGTTGTTCTCCAACTCTCTTTCTCATTCTGACTACTTTAACTACTCCTTGACTTCTCAGTTCATCCTCTATTTCTTTCTCCTCTATATCCAACAATTCTGGAGCATATATCACACCTCTACTCTGGTTGAAAGTAGGGTGTGAAACGCATTTTACGCTATGACCATTCAATGTTGTAAGTGTTTTTAACCTTTCACCTTGTAATGGGGAGAGTGTCTCTATCAAGAGACTTCCATTTCCCTGGGGTAAAATTTTTGGCTGCCCTCCACATAAGGTAACTATTTCTCTATTAGCTTTAAAAACATTTATACGCTCATTTCTTCCGTTTTCAAATTCCAAGATAAAAAAATTTTCATAATTCACTACTTCATAGTGACCAGGTAATACTTCTACTTTTCTATATCTTTCTGTACTGTCATAATTTTTCACTCTCTCTCTCTTCTTCTCTAGCATTTTATTATTCACATGACGTGAATAAGGTTCTAACGTTACAATGTTAGAACCCGAGTTGGAGCTGTCTGTGCCGAGGTCCATGTTTGTATTTTCCAGGTCGTCAACAGAGGTGTTGGGTTTTTTTGAAAAAGCAAGCCAGGTTATCCACCTCTTATCGGAGGATGTCAGTCCTCCTATCCCATGTGGCCCAACACGAGAAGAGGCTTCAGCGGGGACCAGTCCTCTATTAGAGAGGGGCTGCCTCTCTTAAGGTGGGCGTACACTGGTCAGTGGGGGTAGTTAGCCCCTCCCACCGTCGACTCCAATGCCTGGCGTCAACCATTACCCGCAAATATGGGTGACTTAAGACCGGATCACTGGAGCCCGACTCTTAACAGACTTGGTCTGCACCCAATGGGGTCTGCCAGAGGGTGATGGCGTCTAAATTGGCACAGGTTGAGATGGAATGCACTCCATCCCACACTCTGCCAAATACAAAGCGGCATCCAAAGTAAAATCGAACATGCCAAAGTCGTCAACAATATCGAGCCCAAAAGGAAGAGATGGGAGGAAAAAAGAAATAATCAGAAGTAAAAGAGAAAGTGCTGACTGATTTAGTTGAATCGACAGCTGGGCACCGAGGTCCAATGGGAAATAGTTCCCACTGTTCATTAGAGCCCAGCTGCTAATCCCTAAGCCCCCCATCCTCGTCAAGGCTTCAGCATCTGGGGGGGATTGATTGATTGATTGAAAGTTTTCTGGCATCCTGACATCTAAGGTCATTGACGCCGATACCATTTACTGTATATGAAAATTAAAAGCAAATTCGATTAAAACCATAAAAAATTAAGAAGTCCTTACAATAGTTAAATAGTTTTCAGAAGACCTGCTTCTGAAATAAATCTAAAAATTCCGCTCGCATAGTAAGACACATCATGTCCAAGAATCTTGGCAAGGATAAACCTGCCATCCTCACCTCGAGCCTCAAACAGATATCTATTTCTTAAGTTAGTAAAATTAGGGCATTCAGTCAACAAATGCCTCACTGTTAAAGGTACTAAGCAGTCCTCGCAATACGGTTGGTGTTGGCCCTTCAGCAGAAACTCGTGTGTCAACCGTGTGTGACCAATACGGAGACGACAAAGAGTCGTCTCCCATTTTCGGGGAATCATGTTATACCTCCAAGGTGATATGATATTTGTTACTTCCCTCATTTTATTGCAATCTTGACTATCCCAGTGCTGTTGCCATTTATCACATACCAATTTCTTGATGTAAGGTAGGAAATCGTTACATGGAATGGGATACCTCCTTGGTAGCAACTCGGATGCCGCATTCTTCGCCAGTAAATCTGCCTTCTCATTCCCAGACACACCTACATGTGCTGGAACCCAACAAAATCGAACAGTTATACCTTTCCGTCCAATAATAAAAAGCCATTCTAAAATCTTTAAAACTAGAGGGTTACTAGAATTAAAAACTTCTAAAGCTTGAAGAACACTCCTTGCATCACTAAAAATTGTAAAATTACCCTCCTTTTCCAAAGCTATTTTCTCAATAGCGGTTAATATGCCATACAGTTCGGCAGTAAATATGGAAGCTGTTAGAGGAAGTGCACCTCTACAATTAAAATCATTACTATGTACTCCAAATCCAACGCCAGCATCAGATTTGGAGCCATCAGTATATATAAAAGTCGATCCCCTATGTTCTTCGACATGTTCCATAAAAAGAGACCTGGATTCTAAGTCAGTCAAATTCTTCTTAACTCCAATAAAGTATCTACAAAAAGATATGTCAGGTAATTTCCATGGAGGCGTTGATGATACCTTGAATGGAAGCACCTTATTTCTAATCATATCCAGATTGTTTAATAATTGGTTAACCCGAAACCCAAAAGGTTGAGGAGATTTTGGGTGCAACTCAAAGTAGGTTGAGTTCCTTACAAGGCTTGCAGTTTGAAAGGCTGAAGAATTGGGGAGTCTTTGCAATCTAAACCAATACCGAATAATAGAGGACATTCGGTAAAGGTCCAGAGGCAACTCCCCAGCATCAACAAGGAGACTTGTGATAGGGGAGGTTCTAAAGGCTCCTGTGGACAATCTAATGCTAGCATGATGTATTGAATCTAGTATTTTTAACCGGCTTGGGGTTGCTGAGGAGTATATTTCGCATCCATAACTAATTTTGGAAAATATTAAGGCCTTGTATAATTTTAAAATTGTATTGCGGTCTGCCCCCCCCATGATGTATGGGACAGGACTTTTAAAAGATTCATAGCTTCAACACATTTAGCTTTTAATGTTTTTAAGTGAGAAACCCATGTAAGCCTACAATGAAATATCAACCCTAAAAATTTGGCTTCACTTGCACATGGGATCCGTTGACCTTTGATGTATATATCCGGGTCTGGATGTACTCCCCGTATACGACAGAAATGGACAATTGTAGTTTTACTTGTTGAGAACTTAAATCCATTCATATCGGCCCAATGGATAATTTTATCAATAGAGAGTTGGATTTTTCTCTCAACCATTGCCATTCTGGCTCCAGCAAATGATATGGAGAGATCATCCACAAATAATGTTGCAAGAACATCCCGGGGAACGACTGAGGATATCCCATTAATTGCTAGTGCAAAAAGGGTTACACTCAGCACACTCCCCTGAGGAACTCCTTCCTGGTATTTACTCTGTGATAGAGCTTCCCCAACTCTCACTTGGAAAACTCTATGTGAAAGAAATGACTGGATGAATAGTGGTAGCTCACCTCTCAATCCGCACTCATGGATTCTTTTAAGTATACCGTATCTCCATGTGGTATCATATGCCTTTTCAAGATCAAAAAAAACTGTCACATGGTGCTGTTTGGAAGCAAAGGCTTCACAAATGGAGGACTCAAGTTGTATCAGCACATCAGTCGTTGAGTGCATTTTCCTGAATCCACATTGAATGGGTGATAAAATATTCTTCTTTTCAAGGTACCAAATCAGTCTTGCATTGACCATCTTCTCCATGATTTTACATAAACAAGATGTCAATGCAATAGGTCGGTAGTTTGCTGCTAAAAACTTGTCCTTACCGGGTTTTAAAAAGGCTAAAATAATGGCTAGTTCCCAAACACTTGGATAACTATGATCATGCCATATTCTATTAAAAATGCTTAAAATAAATAACTTTGTATTATAAGGTACATGTTTAATCATTGCATATGGAATTCCATCGGGTCCAGGGGCTGTATCGTTACAAGTAGCAAGAGCAGAATCAAATTCTCTTTCAGTATAAGGAGAATTGTATGACTCTTGCTTTCTTGTTGCGAAGTTTAAAACTTTCTTTTCTTCATTGCTCCTATACTGGTGACCAGGAGCTGCTTCACACTTGCACGATACATTTGAGAAATGGTCAGCCAGGGCATTGCTAACTTCGGTTGCTCCAGTCATATACTGGCCATTTATCTTTAACACTGGTGGTTGGTTTGGGGTGAATTTTCCTGCTATCTTTTTTACTTTCCTCCACACAGATGATGTTGGTGTTCTACTGTTAATGGAGGAAACAAAGGACATCCAAGACTGGCGCCTAGCTTCTTTCATGGCACGGCGGAACTGTGCTCTACATTTCTTGTATATGATTAAATTCTCCTCATTACGGTGCATGCGCAATCGAGTTAAAGACTTTCTTGTGGCTCTGTGCAGGGCAGTTAGTTCTGACGACCACCAGGGGACTGGTCGTCGTCTGAATATCCCAGTTGTTTTGGGAATGGAATTCACTCCTGCTGTGTGAAGAGTTCCATTAAGTAAGTCTATGGCATCATCAACACTTTCAAACTGATCTGCATTTCCTTCAATTTCACTTAACTCCCGAAATCTATTCCAGTCCGCCTTATCAAGATTCCATCGAGGTGATCTTTGTAAAGGTGGACCATTGTTGGTGTTTATAATGATTGGTGCATGATCACTAGTATGCCAATCATCTAATGTTCTCCAATTAAAATCGAGAAGACAGTTAGAGCTTGCAACTGATAGGTCAATGCAGGACAAGGTACCTGTCTGTACATGAAAATGTGTGGGCTCTCCTGTATTGAGGAGTCCGACATCTTCATTCTCCAAAATTGACGATATAATATTACCCCTTGCATTTGCTAAAACATCACCCCATAAAGGATGTCTACTATTAAGGTCTCCTAGTAAGAGAAAGGGTTGTGGGAGTTGTTTAATCACCTCTACTATATTATCATATGAGATGTTATCATTTGGAGGCAAGTAAAGAGAACAGATTGTGTATTTTCTTCCTATATCAATCTGTACAGCCACTGCCTGCAGAGGGGTACAGATAGACAAAGATATTTGGGGAACATCTCGACGAATGTATATAAGACTTCCCCCATGGCTCCCTGCTCGTTGATCATATGGTGTCCTATAGCTAACATACTCTCGAGGACAAGGAGTATTAGCATCGAGCTTGCTTTCTTGTAGACATACTGTTATAGGGGAGTGCTCACGTATGAGGAGCTTAAGTTGTTCATATTTCGCCCTTAAACCCTGGCAATTCCATTGCAGAATGGAGGAAAAAACTATGTTTTATTTTTTTGAAGATTGATTGATTGAATGTTTTCTGGCATCCTGACATCTAAGGTCATTGACGCCGATACCATTTAGTGTATATGAAAATTAAAATAGAATTCGATTAAAACCATAAAAATTAAGAAGTCATTAAAATAGTTAAATAGTTTTCAGAAGACCTGCTTCTGAAATAAATCTAAAAATTCCGCTCGCATAGTAAGACACATCATGTCCAAGAATCTTGGCAAGGATAAACCTGCCATCCTCACCTCGAGCCTCAAACAGATATCTATTTCTTAAGTTAATAAAATTAGGGCATTCGGTCAACAAATGCCTCACTGTTAAAGGTACTAAGCAGTCCTCGCAATACGGTTGGTGTTGACCCTTCAGCAGAAACTCGTGTGTCAACCGTGTGTGACCAATACGGAGACGACAAAGAGTCGTCTCCCATTTTCGGGGAATCATGTTCTACCTCCAAGGTGATATGATATTTGTTACTTCCCTCATTTTATTGCCGTCTTGACTGTCCCAGTGCTGTTGCCATTTATCACAAACCAATTTCTTGATGTAAGGTAGGAGATCGTTACATGGAATGGGATACCTCCTTGGTAGCAACTCGGATGCTGCATTCTTCGCCAGTAAATCTGCCTTCTCATTCCCAGACAAACCTACATGTGCTGGTACCCAACAAAATCGAACAGTTATACCTTTCCGTCCAATAATAAAAAGCCATTCTAAAATCTTTAAAACTAGAGGGTTACTAGAATTAAAAACTTCCAAAGCTTGAAGAACGCTCCTTGCATCACTAAAAATTGTAAAATTACCCTCCTTTTCCAAAGCTATTTTCTCAATAGCGGTTAATATGCCATACAGTTCGGCAGTAAATATGGAAGCTGTTAGAGGAAGTGCACCTCTACAATTAAAATCATTACTATGTACTCCAAATCCAACGCCAGCATCAGATTTGGAGCCATCAGTATATATAAAAGTCGATCCCCTATGTTCTTCGACATGTTCCGTAAAAAGAGACCTGGATTCTAAGTCAGTCATATTCTTCTTAACTCCAATAAAGTATTTACAAAAAGATATGTCAGGTAATTTCCACGGAGGCGTTGATGATACCTTGAATGGAAGCACCTTATTTCTAATTATATCCAGACTATTTAAAAATCGTTTCACCCGAAAGCCATAAGGTTGAGGAGATTTTGGGTGCAACTCAAAGTATGATGCGTGTCTTACAAGGCTTGCAGTCTGAAAGGCTAGAGAGCTAGGGAGTCTTTGCAATCTAAACCAATACCGAAGAATGGAAGACATTCGGTAAAGGTCTAGAGGTAACTCTCCAGCATCAACAAGGAGACTTGGGATAGGCGAGGTTTTAAAAGCTCCAGTAGATAATCTAATACCTGCATGATGTATCGAGTCTAATATTTTTAACCGGCTTGGGGTGGCTGAAGAATATACCTCACAACCATAACTAATTTTGGAAAAAATCAAGGCCTTGTATAATTTTAAAATAGTATTGCGGTCTGCCCCCCATGATGTATGGGACAATACTTTTAAGATATTCAGAGCTTCAACACATTTAGCTTTTAGCGCTTTTAGGTGAGAAACCCATGTAAGTCTATAGTCAAATATCAAACCTAAAAATTTGGTTTCCGATACACATGGTATCCGTTGACCTTTAATGTATATATCCGGGTCTGGATGTACTTCCCGGATACGACAAAAATGGACAATGGTAGTTTTACTTGTCGAGAACTTAAATCCATTCATGTCAGCCCACTGGATAATTTTATCAATAGAGAGTTGGATTTTTCTCTCAACCATTGCCATTCTAGTGCCAGCAAATGATATTGAGAGATCATCCACAAATAATGTTGAGAGAACATCCTGGGGAATGGCTGAGGATATCCCATTAATTGCTAGTGCAAAAAGGGTTACACTCAGCACACTACCCTGAGGAACTCCTTCTTCCTGGCACTTACTCTCTGATAGAGTTTCCCCCACTCTCACTTGAAAAACTCTACGTGAAAGAAATGCCTGAATAAATAGTGGCAGCTCTCCTCTCAATCCCAATTCATGAATGGTTTTAAGAATACCATATCTCCATGTGGTATCATATGCCTTTTCAAGGTCAAAAAATACTGTAACATGGTGCTGTTTGGAAGCAAAGGCTTCACAAATAGATGACTCAAGTCGTATCAACACATCAGTCGTTGAGTGCATTTTTCGGAATCCACATTGAATCGGTGATAAAATACCTTTCTTTTCAAGGTACCATATCAGCCTTACATTGACCATCTTCTCCATGATTTTACATAAACAAGATGTCAATGCAATAGGACGATAGTTTGCTGCTAAAAACTTGTCTTTACCGGGTTTTAAAAAGGCTAAAATAATGGCTAGTTCCCAAACACTTGGGTAGCTATGATCATGCCATATTCTATTAATAATGCTTAAAATAAATAGCTTTGTATTAAAATGTACATGTTTAATCATTGCATATGGAATTCCATCGGGTCCAGGGGCTGTATCGTTGCAATGAGCAAGTGCGGAATCAAATTCTCTTTCATTGAAAGGAGAATTATACGACTCTTCCCTTCTTGTTGCAAAATTTAAAATTTTCTTTTCTTCAGTGCTCCTATACTGGTGACCAGGGGCTCCTTCACACTTGCTGGATACATTTGAAAAATGATTAGCCAGGGCATTGCTAACTTCATTTGCTTCAGTTACATACTGGCCATTCACCTTCAACACTGGTGGTGGGTTGGGGGTGAATTTGCCAGCTATCTTTTTTACTTTCCTCCACACAGAAGATGGTGGTGTTCTACTGTTAATAGAGGAAACAAAAGACATCCATGACTGGCGCCTTGCTTCTTTCATGGCACGACGGAACTGTGCTCTACATTTCTTGTACATTATTAAATTCTCATCAGTTCTGCGTCTACGCAATCGTGTTAGAGATCTTCTTGTGGCTCTGTGGAGTGCAGTTAGTTCTGAAGACCACCACGGGACTGGTCGTCGTTTGAATAACCCTGTTGTTTTGGGAATTGAATTGACTCCTGCTGTATGAAGAGTTCCATTCAGTAGGTCTATGGCATCATCAACACTTTCAAACTGTTCTGCTCTCCCTTCGATTTCACTTAGCTCACAAAATTTAACCCAGTCTGCCTTGTCTAGATTCCAACGTGGTGATCTTTGCAAAGGCGGACCTTTGTTGGTGTTTATAATGATTGGTGCATGATCACTAGTATGCCAATCATCTAATGTCCTCCAATCAAAATCAAGAAGGCAGTTAGAGCTTGCAATTGAAAGGTCAATGCATGACAAAGTACCTGTCTGAACATGGAAGTGTGTGGGCTCTCCTGTATTAAGGAGTCCCACATCCTCATTCTCCACAATTGATGAGATAATATTGCCCCTTGTGTTGGCCAAAACATCACCCCATAAAGGATGTCTACCATTCATATCTCCCAGTAAGAGAAAAGGTTGAGGGAGTTGTTGAATGACCTCTGCTAAATCATCATATAAAATATTATCATTTGGAGGTAAGTACAGAGAGCATATTGTATATTTTCTCCCTATATCAATTTGTACAACAACTGCCTGCAGGGTTGTACGTATAGACATGGGTATTTGGGGAACATCTCGACGAATGTACATGAGGACTTCCGCCATGGCTCCCTGCTTGTTGATTATAAAGTGTTCTATAGCTAACATACTCTCGAGGACTAGGAGTGTTAGAATCAAGCATACTTTCCTGTAGACATACAATTATGGGGGAATGCTCATGAATTAGGAGCTTAAGTTCTTCATATTTCGCCCTCAAACCCTGACAGTTCCATTGCAAAATGGAGGAGAAAACTATGGATTATTTCTGGAAGACATCTTGGATGAGGTCTTCCCATTAGAAGTTTTTAACGTAACATTATTACCAGTAGGTTTCTTCAGAGGTGGTCTTGTTATGTTGGGTTTAACGTTGGTGATTTTCTTTGTATTCTTTTTATCTATTTGTTGAGGTGGATGGTGGACCTCACTTGAATTTCTGATTTATTCAGTCCATCTTCTGGTTCATTAGAAACATCAACAGACAGAACATCAAATTTATTTGATGTCATAACCTTAACGTTTCTAATGGAGGGTGGAGGAGAGAGATGGAGGTCTCTCTCTTTTGCGATTAATAGATGGTGGGATTCGAGGTTTTTGCACCTTTCCCACTACAGGTGCATCAGGTAAGTTAGTCTTAAGTGGAACCTCCATCAGATCAGGCAAGGACATGGCCTGAGAGAGGTTTGTATTACTTTTTGTAATGGCGGCTGAAGGCTGTACAGCAATGGGCAATGACCTAGTGTTAATACACCGTGGTAAAGCCTCAGGAGGTGATAAGGTTACCTCGTTATTTGACATTTTGTCAGATAGTATACTTTTTTTTGAACTATTGGCAGTGCTAGGTTGGTTTGATTTTAATGCCTTAGCATATGTATTTGATTTATTTAATAGTCCTTTTGGCATGGGTCACACTTATGTGTTCTAAGTTTGATTTGTTGAGGGCAGCTTCCTCCAACTTATATAGCTCGCAAATCTTGTCAGTGGATTTGTGATTCGAGCTGCAATTTAAACACCTGGCTCCAAGTGCACACTCTCCATGGTAAGATTTGGAGCAAATACCACACATCTTCTCATTTTTGCAAACTTTGGACGGGTGCCCAAATTTAAAACAATTAAAGCATTGCAATGGCTTCTGCTTGAAGGGTCTTACTTTAATCCTTTCGTTCTCGATAATAATATGAAAAGGTACATCAGCATCCTGGAACGTAAGGATTATCATTGATGTACCTGGGACTTTATGAACTTTCCAAACATTTAATGGACACATGGCCAGTATCTCCTCCTCTGTAAAATCATATAGGTCTCTGTTAAAAACTACGCCCCTTCCGTAGCTAAAAATTTAGGTGGGGTTTGACATCTAACTTAATGTCATCATTATTTATTTTCATATTGGACAATATTACCGACTGTGTACTGGATTTGGCATGGATAAGGAAACTATTTTTTCCGAAACGAGATATATCGCCTGGTGCAATAGTTCCTACTTTTTTCTGAATCAATTTGCATATTTTAAAATAATTCCCTGTAACCCCCTTTGATTCAGCTATAAGCCACATCGGTGGTTTTGGATTTCTCTGGGAGGGCATGACTAAATCTGCGCCTTTTTCCAACCAATCGGCAGGCCTGTACACATCTAAATCTTTTGGTACCTTATCGCAGAGAGCAGCCGCGACATTCAAGTTATTAATTTTAATATTATTCAAATTACTTATTGCACTAAATGCTTCGTCATAACTGCTATAAGATATCCATGAATCCCAAGTTTCAGCTTCAAGTTTCATCCTTATTTCTTTTATGCATCCATAGCATTCAAATGCTTTACATAGATCATCATAATTTGTTTCTATTGAAATTTGTGTAACATGGAGGATTCGAAGTTTCCTCGTGTTACCCAAATTACTCGATTTAGAAATATCAGTAGAATGGTCCTTTCCCGTTCCGAGGTCATCAACAGAGCTATCCCTTATCACATTAGCAGAGGTCGTCAAC
>NC_090767.1:47516659-47529159 GCF_036898095.1 Palaemon carinicauda
GTTGTTTCTCTTGATATCTTAATTCCTGTTGTTTCAGTGTTGTTTGTCTTTGGGATGTTGTTTCTTATGTTGTTTGTTCCTAATGACATTTTCCTTTAAAGTTGTAAAACTAATGATGATGAAATTAAGATTAAGATTTCTCTCGTCTGTAATTCAAGGCTGATGGGTTCGAACGTTCAAAGGGATTTGACTTCGTCTTCATATATAATATTTATTCATTACAAATACTACATAAATTAATGCTTGTAATGATTAGATAAAATCATGGAGCTCTTTTGATAAAGTCAGTTATAAATGTACAGCAAATAATATATGTGGAATCACTTATGTTATATTGAAGCCAAAACCGAAGACATACGAACGCAAATAGAACACTATTGTTGCTACACTTACTTGTGTCAAATCGTAACTCGAACGAATGCTCGAAGTGATTTAATTTCGTCTTCATTTGTTAAATTTATATGAAACAATTGGAACATTAAGTGAGTCTAGCAATTCTTAATGATTAGAATTAATATATTTTTGTTGAGTTTAATCACATATGTACCGAGAAAAATTGGTATGATAAATACTTCTCCAAATGAAGTCAAACTTGAACACATAACGAACGCAAATACTGAAGAAATGGTTGCAACGGGTCCTTCCCCTCACCCCTTATTTTAAGGCTGAGATCAATCTAAAACGAAAGACTTGTCAAATCATAAATCGAGTTCCCAAATGGAGTTTATTATGTTTTACTATAAACTAAATGATAAACTTATAGGTCTTACATCACTTTAATAATTAATTTCTTTGCTTGGATGTTTCTTGTAGTGTCTGCAACCTCACCATCCATGTGAGGTAAGGATACGTGTCTGGTGGAGCCTGTTGGTTTACCTGCTGACTCATCAGCAGCCATTGCCTGGTCTCCCCTGGGCCATTGATCATATCCCTAACCTCAGAGCCCCAACACATACCATTCCTTACCCATAACCACACACTACCCAATTCTACATTACCTCCACCCAAGCCCCAAGACCTGTGCCACCCTACCCCAGCCCAACCCCTTCCCACCCTAGCCTAACCCCAACCCTCCCCCATTCCCCTGGCCCTACCCCAACCCTCCCCCAGTCCAACCCTACCCTACCCCCAACCCATTCCCACCCTACCCTAAACCCCAACCCTTCCCACCCTACCCTAACCCCCCCCACCCATTCCCACCTACCCTACCCCCCACCCATATCCACCCTACCGTCCACCCATTCCCACCCTACCCTAACCCTCCCCCACCCATTCCCACCCTACCCTACCCCCCACCCATTCCCACCCTACCCCCCCAACCTATACCCACCCTACCCTAACCCCCAACCTATTCCCACCCAACCCTAATCCCCAACCCTTCCCCACCCTAGCCCCACCCTGCCCCATCCCACCCTCAGCCCCCAAAGCCCCAATCCCCTCCTCCCCTTTCCCTTCCCCTTGTTACCCCACCCTCCCCTCCCCCTCTACTGAGTGCCAACTGGTTGGCTCCTCCTATTTATACCCTCCACCCATTTTGAATCAACCAATCACAGAACTCCATTTCATTTCAGCCAATCACAGCTCGTCCTCGTCGAAACTTGTTGCCAAATGTATAATAATCTCTTTGCTTGGATGTTTCTTGTAGTGTCTGCAACCTCACCATCCATGTGAGGTAAGGATACGTGTCTGGTGGAGCCTGTTGGTTTACCTGCTGACTCATCAGCAGCCATTGCCTGGTCTCCCCTGGGCCATTGATCATATCCCTAACCTCAGAGCCCCAACACATACCATTCCTTACCCATAACCACACACTACCCAATTCTACATTACCTCCACCCAAGCCCCAAGACCTGTGCCACCCTACCCCAGCCCAACCCCTTCCCACCCTAGCCTAACCCCAACCCTCCCCCATTCCCCTGGCCCTACCCCAACCCTCCCCCAGTCCAACCCTACCCTACCCCCAACCCACTCCCACCCTACCCTAAACCCCAACCCTTCCCACCCTACCCTAACCCCCCCACCCATTCCCACCTACCCTACCCCCCACCCATATCCACCCTACCGTCCTCCCATTCCCACCCTACCCTAACCCCAAACCCATTCCCACCTACCCTACCCCCCACCCATTCCCACCCTACCCCCCCCCAACCTATACCCACCCTACCCTAACCCCCAACCTATTCCCACCCTACCCTAATCCCCAACCCTTCCCCACCCTAGCCCCACCCTGCCCCATCCCACCCTCAGCCCCCAAAGCCCCAATCCCCTCCTCCCCTTTCCCTTCCCCTTGTTACCCCACCCTCCCCTCCCCCTCTACTGAGTGCCAACTGGTTGGCTCCTCCTATTTATACCTTCCACCCATTTCGAATCAACCAATCACAGAACTCCATTTCATTTCAGCCAATCACAGCTCGTCCTCGTCGAAACTTGTTGCCAAATGTATAATAATCTTAGACACAGAACGAGGGATGAGGTTGCTACACCTACATGTCTCATCTGGCCATGGTAGCGACCAACTACAGTTTACTAACTGGCAGATACATAATTGTTTTCTCAGGTGAAGAGGAATCTTACAAATTTATGTACATTTTGTTCAAATATCGAGAGAAAATTTACATAAAAACAATGGCGTAGGTCTAGTTTTACAAATGAAATTCTTAATTTACAATATTCGCGAAATATTTCATTTTTGTGTTCGAATGTCTTATTATATAACTTCGACTTCGCATAAGTAGTTGTCAATTTGCACTTTTTAGGCTTATTATAAGCACTCATAGGCCTACACTATAAGCTTTAATTCCTTATTTAAAGTTTTGATTTATAGCATTTTATTTATATAACGTCCATTAGATATATTGCAAACGAAGTCGACATCAAGACAAATCGAACATTTCTTAAACGAGAAATCTTGTGACAGTTGTTCGTATTTGATTCTCTCTCTCTCTCTCTCTCTCTCTCTCTCTCTCTCTCTCTCTCTCTCTCTCTCTCTCCACTAGTGATTTCCGAGAGTATCATCTCAGAGTTAAGTGATCAAACGAATAGAATTTTGAACGAAACTTTCTGGGAAACATTTGAGTCAAATTTGGCGTTTCGTTGTGATTAGATTTTCTCATTTTATTTCGTTTTGTAGACGGAAGTTTTAATCATTACTGAGTACTGAGACATATAAGTGAGGATCTCCCATTAATATTTTCGATTTAGAACAGAGGCCGACGGGGGAAGCTACCCTTCTTCAGTATGTAGACCAAGCATAGTGTGAGCAGGGAGGCTAATCAGATGGACTTTGATTTAGTGTGCACGATTAAAATTGAACTTTTATTTGTTAGAAAAGACTCTCTCTCTCTCTCTCTCTCTCTCTCTCTCTCTCTCTCTCATATCCACAGTCCTTATAACCCTGTTGCCAAATGTAAATGTCAAATCCAGTATCAATATTAGTAAGGGAAATAATGTAGTTAGGAGGAAATTTGGCAACGCTGCTCATCTGTCACTCGAATCCTTCGATTTATGAAACATCAACATTTCTATTTTGTTTATAATGTGTCATTTATTGCTTATTTCGTTATAATATCTATATTATTTCCCCCGTTTTATTAATATGTAAATTTCCAAATATATGTTCCTAAATTATAGATCTATTAAAGTCTAGAAAAGATCAAAAGATGTAACATTAGAAATCGACTGTGTACAAGGTGTTAGCCTTGCACAAACACACGCACGCACACACATTTACAATAACAATTAGGTTACTCCCAGACAATCAGCAATTAAAATAATTATCTTCTCGTTGTAATTAATTGCCAACATTATTCAAATAGAGGAAATGACATAGAAAACAATGGCGTAGGCCTAATTTTACGTATCAAATCCATTCAATTTCTCGTGATCTGCATAAGTAGTTATTATATTAAAAGATATGTGATTTCAAGAATAGAATAGCCCTATTCGAATCAAGTAACTAAGACATAAATTAGAATTAAAGCATAAGTTACTAAAATAAAGTTTTGATTTACAGATTTAAATCTAAAAGTTAAAACGAAGCCGAGACTAGAGCTCCCATGTTATTGTTTCGCCATGTGCTTCTGTGATGTTAAATCTCTCTCTCTCTCTCTCTCTCTCTCTCTCTCTCTCTCCATATATACAGTACATGATTAAAAGAATACGAAAATTCTTCCGTTAAAAGGACGTATACCATTGTATAAAAGCAACTGGAATCACCCTTACTGTCAGACATCGTAAGGGTGAGAACAGCTTGCTCCAGGTAACCGGGTACCTTAATACACACTCAAATCTTGTGTAAATACTTATTTGTTTTCAAATTTCATTTACTATTATCAATCATATATTTCAATTTGACTTTTGCATCATATTAGATGGAACAGTGAAACTGGAAGAACAAGATAAGTTATTATTCACTCAAACACCACTAACTAGGCCTATGTTCTCATGCAACACTAGTCTAGACCGTTTAAATGATTTGCAAAGTTTTTTTTTACATTTATTTAAATATTCCTCGTTATTATTGTTCGTTTGTTCTGCATTTGAAGTTCGAAAATAGAATGATAAAAGGTTTAAGCTTAAAAACTACTTCTGGTTTACTGTAGACAATCGTTCGTGTGATCTTAACTAAGTGATATGTATACGAGTAACTCTCTCTCTCTCTCTCTCTCTCTCTCTCTCTCTCTCTCTCTCTCTCTTTATCAAATTTGTTTATTCGACATCTGTTTCTCTTTTTAGACCTCGTGACGTAGTGGTAAGCGCACTCAACTCGTAAACCGAGTGACCTAAGGTTTAAAGATCACTCATGAATGGCAGAGACAAGAAACAGGACAATGCCCTAGAGACTGATCATATATGCACACACACACACACACATTGTCCTGTTCCTTGCCTTTGCCATTCATGAGTGACCTTTAAACCTTAGGTCACTCAGAATGTAGGGGTGTCGTGCACGGACAATCTGTGGGGATGTCGTGCATATAAAAACTGTGGGGCCTCGTGCATAAACAGAATGTGGGGAAGTCGTGCATATATAGACAGTGGGGAACATCTCATGTCCATTTTTGTTTCTCATATTGTGATAATTAAAACTTTTCATTTTTGTGATCAAATTAACTATTTGCAATCTGAAGTTTGAATTTGCCAGACCACCTTTGAGAGAGAGAGAGAGAGAGAGAGAGAGAGAGAGAGAGAGAGAGAGAGATTCACTGGAAGATATCCCTCTCACACTCAGAGAGAGAGAGAGAGAGAGAGAGAGAGAGAGAGAGAGAATTATGATTAATATTTTCTCTACAATGCTGAAGCATAGTCTATGATCAGCCTCACATGTGCCAAATGTAAATGAAATGTCTAATGCAGTATCTGTGTTATTAAAGGGAATGATGTTGCCAGGAGGAAATTTGGCAACGTTGTTAACCGTCACTGGAATTCTTTGTTATTTCTATTTTGTTTATAATGTGACATTTATTCCTATTTTCGTTATATTATCTGTATTATTTACCCCTATATTATAAAATACAAATTTTCATATATATATATATATATATATATATATATATATATATATATATATATATATATATATATATATATATATTAAATTACAGTCTCATTACTGTCTAGAAATTATTATTGTTATTATTATTATTATTATTATTATTATTATTATTATTACTTGCTAAGCTACAACCCTAGTTGGAAAAGCAGAATGCTATAAGCCCAGAGGCTCCAACAGGGAAAATATCCCAGTGAGGAAAAGAAACAAGGAAAAATAAAATAGTTGAAGACCAGTAACAGAATTAAAATAAATATCTCCTATATAAACTTTAAAAAATTTAACAAGAGGAAGAAAAATAAGATAGAATAGTGTGCCCGAGTGTACCCTCAAGCAAGAGAACTACCCCAAGACAGTGGAAGACCATGGTACAGAGGCTATGGCACTACCCAAGACTAGAGAACAGTGGTTAGATTTTTGAGTGTCCTTCTCCTAAAAGAGCTGCTTGCCATAGCTAAAGAGTCTCTTCTACCTTTACCAAGAGGAAAGTAGCCGCTGAACAATTACAGTGTAGTAGTTAACCCTTTGGGAGAAGAAGAATTGTTTGGTAATTTCAGTGTTGTCAGGTGTATGAGGACAGAGGAGACTCTGTAAAGAATAGGCCAGACTATTCGGTGTGCAGTATGTGTAGGCAAAGGGAAAGTGAACCGTGTATATATATATATATATATATATATATATATATATATATGTGTGTGTGTGTGTGTGTGTGTGTGTGTGTGTGTGTGTGTGGTCAGAAATTTCAAGTGAGTGACCCTATTTTAAACATTATCAAGATCTCGCACATACTGTAGAGTTATACCCCTTTCAAAATAAAAACTATAATATAGTTAATTTATGAGTATGTGCTTTATGCGTGTGATTTTTATGTAATTTATGCAACACTACAGTATCTTCAACCGAAAATATTACTATCAATAAAATCTAAAACGTTACGAAAACAAAAATAGAAAACCCTTTCAATATAAATAGGCCTATGATGGAAGTCCGTATAGAAAGGGTTTGTTATTTTTTTTAAGGTTTAGATTTTATTAATAGCAACATTTTCGGTTTGAGGATACTGAAGCGTTGCATAAATTGCACAAAAATCACAATTAAGCGAATTCTAAAACGTTACTTGAAAAATAACAAACCCTTTCTATACGGACTTCCATCATAGACCTATGATGGAAGTCCGTATAGAAAGGGTTTGTTATTTTTCTTAAGGTTTAGATTTTATTAATAGCAATATTTTCGGTTTGAGGATACTGAAGCGTTGCATAAATTGCATAAAAATCCTAATTTAAAAAATCCATTATTTCATCGCCGAGTTACAATCTCCCTTCCATTCTCTCTTTGGTGTTTGACAGTAGAAAGCTCCTTTTAGTCCTTTGACCCAGGACCCACTCTCTCTACGTGAGTCTTGCTTTAACCGAACCGCTATTTTCACTATGAGTTAATTTTATTAATTCCACGCTTTTAGTAGAATCTTGTATTCAAAGTAAGTTTATAATAACATGTTTGGCTTTATTGTTAGTGTAATTTGTCTCAATTTGTGTTGAAATATGTGAAAAGTAACAAAATTATGCATCTTGCATCCGAAATCAAGGTCCCGTCCTTGACTTCAGCGGGTGATGTTATTAAATTTAGATTTATCATCACGATACTTTATAATATATCTATGTATTTAACATTATTTATTGACAAAACCTATATCTAAGGGAGAAATTTAGATTAATAAATAATTTTTGATTCACATTACTTGGTAATTATTTGAAAACAATGATGGTATTCGGACAAATATTTTCCGAGCTAAAGGGCACCCCTTGCGAGTCGGTGCAAATCTGCCTCGATAAGAAAAAAAATGACTATAGATATGTCTATTTCGCGATTAGAATAAAGTGAATGAATTTGATACGTAAAACTAGGCCTACTCCATTGTTTTTTATGTAGGTTTTCTCTATTATTTGAATAATTTTGGCTTAATTACCTGAGAAGAGAATTATTTTGTCTTGCAGTTAGTCTAGTGAAATGGGATAGGACTAACATCTACGGTCCATTGCATTTCATACTAAATATGAAAATAATATAGATAATATAATAAAAATAACAATAAATGACACATTATAAACAAAATAAAACTAATTGATATTTGAAAAATTAATGATTCGAGTGACAGATGAGCAGCGTTGCCACATTTCCTCCTAACAACATTATTTCCCTTACTAATATTGATACTGCATTAGACGTTCTATTTACATTTGGCAACAAACAAGGCAAATCAAAATTTACGTGTTAGCATATGGGGAATATATATAATATAATCTCTCTCTCTCTCTCTCTCTCTCTCTCTCTCTCTCTCTCTCTCTCTCTCTCTCTCTCTCTAGAATTTTTACTTCATGTCGATCTCTGAGTTGTCCAAATGTGTTCATATTTATTAAGAAATACCAAATAATGGTTATGAATAATAACGTTATTACAAAAAGGAAAGTATTCAGAAGATAAATAGGTCTACAAACATTACATGAGAGAGAGAGAGAGAGAGAGAGAGAGAGAGAGAGAGAGAGAGAGAGAGAGAGAGAGAGAGAGAGAGATCATCACGAACGACTGTCACATGACTTCTCGTCTCAGAGTCAAAATATTCTATTTCTTCTTCTTTTGTAAAACTCGTATTTATAGTTTGAAGTCAGAATTTCCGTAATTGTAAAAAATAATAGGTTTAACTTTTGGAAAACCATATCCAGGATCAGGTGCAGATTAGGATAATTCCATGATAGTGATGTGTGATAACTTATATATATATATATATATATATATATATATATATATATATATATATATATATATATATATATATATAACAAAATGTATTCATGATCATCATCTTTAACAGTGAAGGATTGTGGCTTCTATCCTATAATTCTTTCTACTGGAGTCATGCATTCATTGTCTTTAATGAGAGAGAGAGAGAGAGAGAGAGAGAGAGAGAGAGAGAGAGAGAGAGAGAGAGATTTCTATAGACCAAAGTCCTACCGTGATTGTTCTACATACGGAGGTAAGATTGCCCTTACAACTTCAGCCTCTGCTCTAAATTTAAACGAAGTAAAATGAGAAAATTTAATCACAATGAAACGCCCTATTTAATTGAGGTGTTTCCCAGAAGGTTTCGTTCAAATATCTATTCGTTTGATCATGAAACTCCCGAGATGTTTTCTTATGCTAACATGATATCAATTTTCATTTGCTTCTTCTCATTACTTAATATCACATTCTTATCATTTATCTTTCTAACTACAGAAGAGGTTCGTTCGTTCGTTCGTTTTACTTTGTCTTGCCTTATGCATGACACGGGCTCTTGCGTTGGTAGCCCGTAAGCGAATATTAATAATGAAACAACAAAGGTACCTCTAATGAGAGGAATCGAACAAGGGTAAAGGGTTCTGATAAGTTTAAGTCTTGGTCAAATTGTTCTTATAGTGACACCCGTTTATGCTGACAGGTCGCTCTGGCTGCCACCGGTAATGTTTGTGTGAGGGCGTGACGGTCTATAAGAGGAACACTTGAACGGGATCGGGAGTTGGAGATCGTGGGAAGGAAAGAAAAGCGATTGAGTCAGAGACAGGAATAGGACGTAGACTGTCCCAAACAAAAGCTTATACAAGAGAGAGAGAGAGAGAGAGAGAGAGAGAGAGAGAGAGAGAGAGAGAGAGAGAGAGAGAGAGAGAGAAATCTCATTGTTGTTTCATTACTATTTTTTTTGTCCAAACCAACTATTTCTGAGGCATTTCAGAATATGGACTGAATCAAACATAAAGAAAAGTGGTCGACTTACATGGAGAGGGTGCGGGTATACAATGGATAATTTAGGTGAATTAGCAAAAAATGACATCGTTTTACTATTGATAAGATTATTGTCTGTTATGCCTACAAGGACAGTAAAACCGATGTTTTCTAAACCTACTATAACCTTCCTTGTTATAGCATGCAATGTTTCATCTTTAATACATTTTGTGGGTATGACATGTACAACATCCTTAAACGTTGAGTTGATGCTGTTCAACATAAAAACCATTGCACACTTATCAAAAGCCGAACCCGCAATGCTACCTTCCTTCTAATCTAAATCTGCCTTTAAATGAATTTCGTCCAACGATAGATTGACAGTTTTATCGTTAGGGGAAAGAGATTTGAATTTTTGCTTAATGTAGAAAAGAAAATTTTCGTCCTGTTGTTCAATGGATGGACAGAAGAAGTCTTTTGAAACAAGAACCCTTTTGATTGTCGAAAAACTCGGGAGGATTACATAGCTACTATCTCTCAATAGTCTATTATAACCTTGAGGCGAGCAGTGATGAAAATATTACAAATTCAGAAGAATATTCAAGCCTTTTAAGTGTCATCAAATGCAACTGCTCACATATGAATGTGATAGCTGACAAATATTTAGGGTCCTCATTACGAATGTTTCTCAATAATGAAATGACCTACTGTAATACACATGGATTAAGTCAATAGAATCTTTTGAATTTTGCTCTACATCAACAGTCTTAAGTTTATCCAATAATTGTTCTAGCTCGGTAACGTCATGAATCTGAGAAGGAACTTTAAAATCTCCTAACTTTTTAACTTCAACACCTTTAGCAAACGCTTTGACTGAACAATCGGTATTTATAATCAATGATAAGCTTCTCGTTTTACAACTGTCCAGTATGATTTGTCTAAAAAGTCTATTTTTGACATGAGTTGTTCTATGTTTTTGAAAGACTTTTCTTCCTTGTGTAGAATACGGGTAGCAATACTCTTCGCCATTGCAATTTGTAATTGTCTTTCGTCAAGCCTCGCTCTCTTAGATGCTGGAGTTTCTCTTACGTGAGAAGCAGAGGAAAGATACGAAGGGCAATTCGGTGAGAGCGATGGTACAGCACCAGAACGTAAACAAGGTTTGGAAATTCTTGCAGTAACTTTCTTCAAAATGTGATGTTTCCCAAATGATGTCCCCGATCTGGAAATGCATCTCACACACCTATAAAGAAATATATTGCATTTCAACAAATGTGCAGTTACATTACTCACGCTCAATAAAAAAAAAAAAAAAGATTCATGTGTCTCTCATAACTGTAAAAACATAAGCTCAGCAAAAGATTTTGAAACACACACACAAATATCACACATACTTTGAACTTTGAGTAAACGAAACAAGTTTATTTTTAATGCAATACTCTGTGTTTTCTTCACCGATATGACGTAGAATTGTGATTTTTTTTTTTTTTTGAGGAAAGGTGCTACACTTCTCCGACGAAATAAATGCGTGATTTTTTCGTAATAATTGTGAAAAACAACAAAGGTGAATATGTGTAGTGTGTCAAGGTGTCGTGGGAACTATAAAAATCACTGAAAAAGCATTTTTTTACATTTCCATATGATGAAGAGCTTCGGCGGAGATGGCTCCTTGACCTCTATTTTGAGGTGGCATCCTTCCAGCATTGGAGGTTCTTTGACCTCTATTTTGAGGTGCCATCCTTCCAGCATTGGAGGTTCTTTGACCTCTATTTTGAGGTGCCATCCTTCCAGCATTGGAGGTTCTTTGACCTCTATTTTGAGGTGCCATCCTTCCAGCATTGGAGGTTCTTTGACCTCTATTTTGAGGTGCCATCCTTCCAGCATTGGAGGTTCTTTGACCTCTATTTTGAGGTGCCATCCTTCCAGCATTGGAGGTTCTTTGACCTCTATTTTGAGGTGCCATCTTTCCAGCATTGGAGGTTCTTTGACCTCTATTTTGAGGTGCCATCTTTCCAGCATTGGAGGTTCTTTGACCTCTATTTTGAGGTGCCATCCTTCCAGCATTGGAGGTTCTTTGACCTCTATTTTGAGGTGCCATCCTTCCAGCATTGGAGGTTCTTTGACCTCTATTTTGAGGTGCCATCCTTCCAGCATTGGAGGTTCTTTGACCTCTATTTTGAGGTGCCATCTTTCCAGCATTAGAGGTTCTTTGACCTCTATTTTGAGGTGCCATCCTTCCAGCATTGGAGGTTCTTTGACCTCTATTTTGAGGTGCCATCTTTCCAGCATTGGAGGTTCTTTGACCTCTATTTTGAGGTGCCATCCTTCCAGCATTGGAGGTTCTTTGACCTCTATTTTGAGGTGCCATCCTTTCAGCATTGGAGGTCCTTTGACCTCTATTTTGAGGTGCCATCCTTCCAGCATTGGAGGTTCTTTGACCTCTATTTTGAGGTGCCATCCTTCCAGCATTGGAGGTTCTTTGACCTCTATTTTGAGGTGCCATCCTTCCAGCATTGGAGGTTCTTTGACCTCTATTTTGAGGTGCCATCCTTCCAGCATTGGAGGTTCTTTGACCTCTATTTTGAGGTGCCATCTTTCCAGCATTGGAGGTTCTTTGACCTCTATTTTGAGGTGCCATCCTTCCAGCATTAGAGGTACTTTGACCTCTATTTTGAGGTGCCATCTTTCCAGCATTGGAGGTCCTTTGACCTCTATTTTGAGGTGCCATCCTTCCAGCATTGGAGGTCCTTTGACCTCTATTTTGAGGTGCCATCTTTCCAGCATTGGAGGTCCTTTGACCTCTATTTTGAGGTGCCATCCTTCCAGCATTGGAGGTCCTTTGACCTCTATTTTGAGGTGCCATCCTTCCAGCATTGGAGGTCCTTTGACCTCTATTTTGAGGTGCCATCCTTCCAGCATTGGAGGTCCTTTGACCTCTATTTTGAGGTGCCATCCTTCCAGCATTGGAGGTTCTTTGACCTCTATTTTGAGGTGCCATCCTTCCAGCATTGGAGGTTCTTTGACCTCTATTTTGAGGTGCCATCTTTCCAGCATTAGAGGTTCTTTGACCTCTATTTTGAGGTGCCATCCTTTTACCATTAGATGCTCTTTGACCTCTATTTTGAGGTGCCATCCTTCTAGTATTAGATGCTCTTTGACCTCCAGGATGTCCTCAGAACCAAATCTCTCC
>NC_090767.1:47534159-47536659 GCF_036898095.1 Palaemon carinicauda
TGACCAATGAAGGAAATTACACCTGCCTCGTAAATGAGTTAAAAGACACCAAGAAAGAAGCCCGTAGGGCGAAGGATGAGCCGTCTAGGGCTTCAGGAGAGATTGGCAAACTAAAGAAGAGTATGGCTTCCATTGCCAAGGAAAGAGATAATCTCAAGGAACGTGTCTGCCATCTAAGGTCTGGTGAGCGAATGGCAGAGGACAGGATCGTCCAAACCACCAAAGAAAATGTTGGTCTGAAGGACGAGCTACTTGCGGCAAATGTGATCATCTCTTCACTCGAGGAACAACTTGAAGGGAGAGATAAGAAGAAAGAAGTGAGCAGACCTGGAACGAGGAAAGTGAGACTTAACAGGTCAAGTTTAGAAATTTCGACCGAGAAGGATGTTAAGAAGGATGGACAGAAGGCTGTCCAAAAGGATGTTAGTGTCAATAAAGAAGACGAAAACAAAGTAGGTAAGGCAGCAGAGGACCTGGATTCCAACGGACACAAGGGAGAGAAGGAGGTCGTTGGAGAGGCATCTAGTGTGGGTCAGGTGCTGAGCTGCCTACTAGCCTCAAAAGGGGCTCTCCCTGACAACGACGACCACCAGAAAGAGCAGAAGCTCCAAAAGGAAACTTCTCCCAGTGAAGAGGAGGAGGAGAAGGAAGAGGAGGAGAAGGAGGAGGAGGAGGAGGAGGAGGAGAAGGGAGCGAAGGAGAAAGAGAAGAACGAGAAGGAGGAGGAGGAGATTGCAGAGAAAAAACCTGCTCGTAAACCGATCGTCTTTGACCTGGAACCTGAAAAGCCCAAAAGGGTCTTCTCA
This sequence comes from Palaemon carinicauda, assembly GCF_036898095.1. Taxonomy (NCBI): domain Eukaryota; kingdom Metazoa; phylum Arthropoda; class Malacostraca; order Decapoda; family Palaemonidae; genus Palaemon; species Palaemon carinicauda. Next base: position 47,534,966 of record NC_090767.1, read on the forward strand.
TCTCATATCACCTTCCAAGGTGCAAAGGTTGGAGCTAACACCACAAGGGACCATGACCTCAAGGGGCACGTGAGTGCCGACTTGGATGTCCCAAGGAAGTTCCACAGAGCCATATATGGAGTGGAAGGAAGGACGCTGAGGGAAATCACCCGGCAGAGTGGCGTCAGCTCCATAGATATGCCACGAAGGCACCAATTCAGTCATTCCATCACCATCAGTGGTACCATTGGGCAGGTTCAATTAGCAGCTGATCATATTGATAGGCTTCTCAGGAGACTTACCGGTAAATAAATACGTGGATAAAAAAAAATTAAAAGAAAATAAAGAAAATAAGAAAAATAAAAAAAAAATAAGAAAAATAAATAAAAAGCCAAAAAAATTAAAGAAAAGAATAAAAAAAAGAGAAAATAAAAATATATCTAAAAAAATATAAAAGAAACAAAAAAATAAAAAGAAACAAAAATAAACAAAAAAATAAAAAATAAAAATATAAAAAAAAAATTACAAAAAATAAAAAAGAAATAAAAAATCTAGAAATATATGTATATTTTTTTTCAGTTTTGAATTGAAAGGAATATATCTTTTTTATAAAAAGGAATAGAAGTTTTATTCAGTTTAATTTCAAAATTATTTTGTGAGGAAAAAGAGATTTAGCGGAGTTTTGCTACGACCATATCTTCAGGATCTTTGACCTGACTGACTACCCAGCTTGAAGGACGCTTGGATGGACGGCCCAGCTTAAGGGATGCAATGCTTAATTCTCAAGCTTCAACGACGCTTGGAATAATCTGGAGGACAACAGGCGCTGCAGAGGGAAGAAACCTGGCAGATTCTATTGCTAAGTACCTTGATGGATGAGTACAAGGCGTTTGTCAAGTGTACAAATAGTCGGATATCTAGATCTATTCCTCTGGATACCAACCTTCGGGTGGTTCTGGGGGAATAATCTAGAAGACCGGCTCTGCAGAGGGAACGAGCTAGGCTTCTTCTAGTATGCAGTCTTGTCCTTTTAGGTTGGCCCAAGATAGTTCAGCTGGGGATGGAAGCTGCGTCTTTGGTGCGGTGTTCATCCAATGGCTTCTGAGGTAGAGTTGAAGGGATGGGAGCAGAGCCAGTTTTGGTCCTGGTAAAGCTCGGCTTAACTGCGTGGCTTGAATGTCATAGGACACCATTGCCTACTGATAGGCTGGCTGGAGTAAGAGAAGTTTGCCGAAACCTATTTCGGTATAAAGAGGCTACATCTGGCGCGGTGTAAAAACCTGTTACTTCAAAGCCCAGAACACTGAAATAGGTTTCAAGTTGCTTCTCTTGTTCCTGCCTTTGTGCTCCATGGCATCTGAAATACCATTGTTGAGGTGAGGCAAAAGAGGGGGGAAGGAAGGAGGGTCGTGGGAACCAAGCCTGCAAACATGGAAGTAGGCTAAACCCACCTGATGAGCCCTTTTGGTCGGGGCGAAACTAGTAGTAGGGATGAATGAAATCAATATATACATACATACTGTACCTATACACACACACACACACACACACACACATATATATATATATATATATATATATATATATATATATATATATATGTGTGTGTGTGTGTGTGTGTGTATGTCTATACAGTTTATATTGATATATATATATATATATATATATATATATATATATATATATATATATATATATATATATGAACAGTGAAT
>NC_090767.1:47541659-47638300 GCF_036898095.1 Palaemon carinicauda
CTGCAACAGGCGTTGGAGGAGATGATGATGATAACAACTCATTCATCACCCTCACCTTCTGGCCAAAGGAAAACACGGGTTAAAATTCATGTTGTCAGAGGAGTCAGCACGACCATGGCATTCTTTGAGAACGACAGACCACGTTTACGGCCCATCATCTGCGGTAATTAACCAATAGGGCCCTAGACGTCTTTGCGCTGGGACCTGTAGTAGCTACACGGTTGGTGGTATAGCTGCCCAGGCTCCTCTCACAGGACCATGAGCATCGGATTGGGGGCGGAGGTTACGTGGTACACTTGGATGAAAGGGAAGGTTGACTGGTCCTTTCCTTTCCTTTCATCCTCTCCTCTCTTTGGGCACAGCATTGGAAACCCTGTCAGCTGGAATCGATTCTCTTGAAGGTAAACCCCACTTAGCCTGCAGCTGTTCTATTACATAGACTAGAAGTGTCATTTCACACACTCCTTACAAGGGGGAGTATGTTGTAACCAGGCAAACCCATTGATATATATATATGCCTCAACGTTAATACACACAGATTTTTCGCTCCGCAGCCTGTATTGCATCTGTGCACGAGGTGTAAAGAACCTTAACTCTGCACTGCTCATAAGGTCCTGTGTTTTGGTAACCCAGGATAAGTAGCCATCCAGTTTCAATATGGTCTTCCTCTCACCTAAAGAGGAATCTCCTACGTAAAGGGCGAAAGTTTGAGATGATTTGCATTTTTCCTATCTAAACGAACCCGAGTCCTTTACTTGTACTCTCCCACCATCACCTACCTACTATAAGTCCCGGCTGCAATCAGAGTGAGTTCTCAGTGAGCAAGCAGAACCTGCTTACAGCTGGGTAACTATTATAAAAGTATAATTGTCGTATACTCGAGCTTCGTTGATAATCCATCCTATGTAAAGAACTCAAGTTTCTATTGGAAGGAAAACTACAAATTATTTTCAAATTCGTCATATATTAATTAATATGCACAATATGTACATTATGAAGATGAATACTTTATATGTGTAGTTTAGATCAAATCAAAACCGGGTCAGCCTCGAGTGATTTAAGAATTCTAACGCTGTGGTCTCATTAAATTGTTTTATTATTATTGAATCATTACTGTATTGTGTTTTACCTATAGTCAAGTTATTTCTAATCTAAATTTTGTCAAAATGTTTCTAAAGGACAGTACGTATATGAGCTTGGAAGTGGGTAGCACCAACAGTACATACTTGCAGCCAATGTTTTGGTGTTGAACAGGCTGACATAAATCCCTTTTTATAGTTTATGAAAGTTCTATTTTAATATTGTTTTGTTCCGTAACCGAAATACAAACCACGCTATTTACATAGGGGTTTACTTTCGGCGTAGCTGGAATGACGAGCCATTAGATTTTAACGAAAGTTAAACTACCCCCGTGCTAGTTAGCACGGGGGTAGGGGAGGGGTAGCTAGCTACCCCTCCCCCCCACACACTGGTGAGCTGCCTCACTTCACTTTTGGCTCGGAGGATGAACAGACGTGTCTGTCTTGTCCTCGCATTGTTGACAGCCTTAATCTGTTTTTCTTTTTCTTACAGTTGTGTGTTTGAAGTTGGCGTCTACCTTTTCTTCCCATTATGCGGAAGTGCCCTGGACTCCCCGACCGCCCCTGTGGAACATTCATGTCGGCGGTCGATACAGACCCTCACACCCTTTGCCCGCAGTGTCGAGGTCAACAGTGTGAAAGAGATGATAATTGTAGTGAGTGCAGGGAGTGGTCTACCTCCCAGTGGGAGAGGTTTGCCCGGCGGCGTAAGAAGTCGTCTAAGAGAGACCATTCTCCCTCAGGGGCTGCCTAGAGGAAGGAAGGCTCCAAGGACTCTTCTTCCGTTGGCCGAAGCTCCCACTCGTTCGGTCTCGTGAGAGGCCGCCGAGTGGTAGCGTAGGCCATTCTTTTGTTTCCCAATCTCGGGGTTCGGGAGAGGGTGTTGCCTCCCATAGCGAGGCAGCTCCCCCTCCTCCTCCGGGGGAGGACATTGTTGATTTTGTTGATGACCAAACTGTTTCTAACAATGATCTTTTCCAGCTTTGGGCTTCCTTGGGGCATAAGGGCTCACCCTCCAAGGAAGCCCTGTTTGATCTGATCCAGTTGGGGGCAGCTGTCCAACATTCGCCGGTAATACCAGAGGTAGACCCTCTGGCTATTGTCGACGTTGTTGTGGCAGAGGCGTCCGACGGGTCGGGTCAAACCCCGGCTGCTGCTGTTGCGGATGTTGCTGAAGGCTCAGGTTCCCCCTCCGAACATCCTTCGAGGGGAAAGCTGGGCCTAACGGTCTCTCCTGCGGGTGTTCCTCCCCCTCGGGGGAGTGCACTGACAGAGACTCCTCTTTGGAGGACCGACGACGCTGATACCCTGCCTCGAGGTCGTCTTCGCCGTAAGGCTCGCCCCCCTCTTCGCTGTCGAGGCCTTCTTTCTCCTTACAAGGGAGTTAAGAGGCGCCTCTTCGGGTTTTCATCTTCGTCGTCCCCTGCAAAAGATTCTTCTCGTCGGGAGCAGACCGTGGCAGTGACATCACTGGACCTCTCCGCAGATTGTTCGCGATCTCCTGCGCCTGCCAGATCGCCCTTGATCATTCAAGCACCGGTCCCTTCGAGGCAAAAGGGCTTATCCCACAATGTGGGTAAGTCCCTTCTGTGTGTCAGGTTTCACCTGTGCGCCCTACAGTAGCGTGCAAGCGCCAGCGCTCTCCTGATCGCCAGCGCCCTCCTGCTGATGAGTCACCTGACTCTTCTCGCCAGCGCTCTCCTGCTCGCCAGCGCTCTCCTGCTCACCAGCGCTCTCCTGCTCGCCAGCGCTCTCCTGCTCGCCAGCGTTCACCTGCTCGCCAGCGCTCTCCTGCGGATGAGTCAACAGACGCTTCTTGCCAGCGCTCGCCTGCGCGCAAGCGCTCTTCTGTCTCTGCTGAGCGTCAACAGTCTCCTGAGCGGCGTCAATCTCCTGCTCGTCAGCCCACTACTGCACGCCCAGTTCCTGATGCGCACCAACGTTCGCCCACGCGCCCATGACCTTCGGATCTGGGCGCAGGCAAGGACATTGATCCTTTGCCTCGCCAGCGTTCCCCTGTGCGTCGACCACCGCCTGTGCACCACCGTGCGCTTTCTCCTGTGCGCACTTCTAAAGTGCATGCGCGGCCGCGCACCCACGAGTCAACTCCTGAGCCCGCCCACGAGCGTTCGCCCTTGAGCACATCAGCGGCCCTGCGCCCCAGTTGGCAACTTCTCTCCGCGCTACTGCGCGCCATCCTACGCGCCCCCGCGATCCTTCGCCTGTGCGCAAACGGTCGCCAACGCGCTCACGCGTCTGATCGCCACAGGTCACCGACTCGCCCACGCGCTAACTCGCCTGTGCGCAGTCGGTCGCCTACTCGCCCCACGCGTCATAGTTCGCCATCGCTCGCCAACGTGCCATCGCTCGCCAGTGCGTCATCGCTCGCCAACGCGCTTATACTCGCCTATGCTCTACCGATTGCCTATGCGCCATCGCTCTCCTGATTGCCAGCGATCGCCCGGGCCCTCGCACGCACCCTCACCTGTGCATCCACGCACATCTTCGCCTGCCCGCCCACGCGTCCACGCGCCAACTCGCCCGCGCACCTGCTCGCCAACAGTTGCCCGTGCGCGACCCAGCGGTTTTGCCAGCGCGACCCCCGACGCGATTCCTTCCGGGTTTCGAAGCTCGCCCAACCTTGCGAGTTGCCGGGGACGCGTGCTTCCAGATCAGCCTCGCGATCGCCATCTCGTAAGCGCCGAGCACGCGTCCAGTAGCAGGAAGACTCATCGGAGAGGTCCAGGCAACATTCTTCTTCCCTTTCTTCATTTCAGGCAGGCCCAGTAATATCCACTCCTAAGGATCAGCCGATCCCCTTCCCTCCAGCGGGAATCGCTGACACTGCGTCAGTCAGCCGCCAGCCTTGGTTTAATTCCCTGATGAAAGCGGTGGTGCAGGCTATGAAGCCGGCTCTCGCTGATCCGGGACTCAAACTAAAGACAGACTCACCCCCGCTGAAGAGAAAGAGAGGAGTGAACTTCGTGGTGACTTCTCCCAGGGAGAAGTTGGCTCCTAAGAGGTCCGACAGGAAGGCTCCATCCCCTTCGCAGTCGTTTTCTCCTCCTGTGGACGAAGCTTTTCCGTCCTCAGGAGAGTCCACCAAGGTGAGGGCCTCTCCCACGGCACCAAAGGTTAGGAACCCCACCTCGAGGAAGAGAAACGTCTCGCGTGGAAGGTACCTTCCAGACCTCTTTGCTGGAGTCCTGTATCCTGCCCAGGAGGGAACCCAAGGACTCAAAGACGATTCCTAAGTCGTCTTCACGGATCCGACCAGAGCCAATCAGACCCTGGGAGAACGTCCACGTGTCTCCCAAAGAAAAGCCTTTGGGGACAGGAGACTTAGCTGCCAGTCCACAGGGAGGAGAGCTGCACGAGTCGGAGCATGCCTTCTGGCAGGTCTTGAATCTGATGAGGCAACTGAACAGGTTCAAGGACCTGGAGATCGCCCCTCGCGAAGGCAAGGATACGGTCCTAGACCAAGTCTATGGTACCCAGAAACCCCCAAGGGCCAGTGCAGCTTTGCCTTGGTCCCAGGGGGTGAAGAGTGCCAGAGATAAGGTCGAAGCCCAGCTCTCGGAACTCGCCTCCTACAGCTGTTCTTCTGCCGGGAACAAACTCCTCCCACCTCCTCGTTTACAGCAGAGGAGGTATTTTGAGATCATGGGGGAGTCCAGTATAGCTCTTCCCCTCCACCACTCGGTGGAAGAGCTCACCAGGATAACTCCTCTTGAGAAGCTCTCCTCCCAGCAGGTGACATTCTCGGCATCGGAGATCCTTAGCCAGGAGAAGGTCGCGAAGTGTGCCATGCAGACCACTTCGTGGCTGGACGTCTGGCTGGGTTCTCTGGGCATCCTATTGCGCTCCGAGGACTTGTCTAAGGAGAGCAATAGGAAGGCCCTGGAGATCTTCCTCCTCTCGGGCACTCGCTCCATCGAGTTCCTGGATCACCAGGTTAACAACCTGTGGGCCAACTCGATCTTAAAGCGACTTGATGCAGTGACCGAGAAGTTCCATCCGAAGGTCCCCGCCGTTGATGTCTGCAGGCTCAGACACTCCTCCATCCTTGGAGGAAGCTTGTTTGAGCCCAAGGATATAGAACGCACAGGTGAGAGGTGGAAGAAGTCGAATCATGATTCGCTCCTCCAAAGGGCCCTCACATCTCGGCCCTACAAGCCTCCAGCTCCACAACAGCATCAACAGCAGCCTTGCAGGACACCGAAGCAGGCTCCGGCAGCTAAGACGAAGGTGTCTAAGCCACAGCCCTTTCATGTCAAGGACAAGAGGGGCGGAAAGTTCTCCAGGGGAGGCAGAAATCCTAGAGGGAGTGGCCGTGGCCGTAAACGCTAGGATTGGCAGTCCCCCTACGTGTCCACCTGTGGGGGGATGCCTACAAAGTTGCGTGCACAGGTGGCAGCAACATGGGGCCGATTCCTGGACGATCTCTGTGATGGGCCAAGGATATCGCGTCCCATTCACAACATCTCAACCTCCCCTGACAGCGAATCCAGTGTCGTTGAGCTCCTATGCCATGGGATCGGCAAAGGGGCTAGCCCTTCGGGCAGAAGTCGAGACCATGCTCAAGAAGGATGCTGTCCAAGAGGTTGTCGACGGCTCCCCAGGCTTCTTCAGTCGACTCTTTCTTGTAAAGAAGGCGTCTGGAGGCTGGAGACCCGTCATCGATCTCTCAACTCTGAACAAGTTTGTCAAACAAACTTCGTTCAGCATGGAGACAGCGGACACGGTCAGACTTGCAGTGAGACCACAAGACTTCATGTGCACAGTGGATCTGAAGGACGCATACTTCCAGATCACAATCCATCCGTCTTCTAGGAAGTACTTGAGATTCAGCCTAGACAGCAAGACCTACCAGTTCAAGGTACTGTGCTTCGGTCTCTCCACAGCACCTCAGGTGTTCACCAGAGTGTTCACCCTGATTTCGTTGTGGGCGCACAGAAACGGCATCCGTCTCCTCCGATATCTGGACGACTGGCTGATCCTGGCAGACTCAAAGTCGACCCTTCTTCAACACCGAGACAGGCTTCTGGGATTTTGCCAAGATCTGGGGATCATGGTAAATCTCGAGAAGTCCTCTCTGCAGCCGACAGGATAGCAAGGCTGTGGAGGGTTGCAGAGCCCTTCCTCAGGCGGGAAGAGCTTCCAGCCCAATCATGGTTACGTCTTTTAGGTCACCTAGCCTCCCTGGCCCGTCTGGTCCCGAACGGCCGTCTCAGGATGAGATCCCTGCAATGACAGCTCAAGTCCCGGTGGAATCAGGGCACCGATTCCCCGGACTCTCTGGTCCCTATGGGATCCACGAAACAGGCAGACCTGCGGTGGTGGCTGATGGACGAAAACCTACGAAAGGGAGTGGATCTTCTCGTCCTTCCCCCGGATTTGACACTGTTCTCGGACGCGTCAAAAGAAGGGTGGGGGGCCCACATTCTGAACCCGAGGGTCTCAGGCCTTTGGTCAGAATCAGAAAAGTACCTACACATCAACCTGCTAGAGATGAAGGCCGTGTATCTGGCCCTTCAACAGTTCCAACGGACTCTGGCGGGCCACTCCGTGGTGGTGATGAGCGACAACACCACGGTAGTGGCTTATATCAACAAATAGGGAGGTACCTTTTCACAACAGCTATCCCATCTTGCAGTAGAGATTCTGAGGTGGTCCGAAGTCCACTCGATAACACTATCAGCTCGCTTCATTCCTGGCAACCCTCTTAATGAGAGAATGCCTTGATGAAGTCATTGAGCTTCAGCACAGCATTCTATTCCCGTGCTGAAACTTGGTGACGGGCAAGAGGGCTCTCGAACTTGGGGAAATTGCTCCCCCAGTTCGAATCTAAATTTCTCTCTTTCTTATCTTTTTCTTCCTCTTTATATTGCTTCAACCTTCTCGTAATATTATAAACAGAATGAGATGTAACATTTACTGGGATTTTCTTTGTTTTCTCCTCTTCCTTTGGGGCACAGTAGTCAGCCTGTTGTTTGCTGGACCGGATGATAGATGCAGCTAGGCCATATGATTGGGGAGGATGGGAAGATGTATGCAACCCATGTTCTCTTATGGACACATTCAGACAACGTATAAATCCACACGGATGTAAATTCTTCCCTGATCCTCTGCCAGTCCTTGGTAGTGGCTTATTCCAACACCTTCCTCATCTTCATGTCAAAGTCGTTGGGACATTTACACGCAGGAGCCATCAGTTCCGCTCCTCCACAAGACCAAAGTGCTTTGGCATTTCCCGGGAAAGTAAACCGTCCGGTTTAATCAGAGGGAATTCCTCCCTCCTAAGGATAATAAGTCTCCTATTGAAGAACGGTGGTTTGTATAGTTAGGGAAAATAGAATTACTTTCAAAACCTGGGGATTTTATTTAAGGTAGATTTTTTGAGACAGTTGGAATCAATATGATAGACTGCCATCTCTTTGATGTTTTAGTTATGAGCAATAATGTCTTACACACTTTTTGTATACTGTATTCTTCAATGGTTAAGAAATGTAAAGCAAAAGTACCAACACTTAACATACTGCCACATATTTTGTACTTTTTAAAATGTATGATTTTATTAGGAAGAAGGAATGACTCTCTACAGTCTTAGCAAAGATGTGGGGTTCCTTTTTGGGGTTTATAGTGTCTAAGAGGTTTGGCAACTCTTTGGAATACAGTAATGAATAAAGAAGTGTGAGGTTTGATGGTGATGAATGAGAAGAGGCAATTTTAATAATAAAGTACTGTAGTCTCATTTCTGGTGTCATAGGTTGATGAAAATGTCAATACTTTACGCAACATTTGGCGTTTCAGATGGAGGGAAGCTGTCTCTGGGAAATGACACGGCATCATTGGAAACCACGTCTGGACTGTGCCAAGATGACACCGGCATCCTCTATCAGACCCACGATGCGCTGGAGCTTCCGGTGCGCGACGGCGAAGAGCCAGCGCCGAAAGCGAAGAGACAAAAGACCGAAAGAAGCAAAGTAAACGGTAACTCTGATTACCAGTCCGGTGTGATCAGCGAGACAGAATGCCAGAGACTCCTGAGGGACTACTTTCAACTGGACCTCTGTGTGGAGGAGATGTACGCCCTCTGGTCGAAGGCCGACACCAACTTTGCGGCCGTGTGTCCCAGCTTCCCGGGCGTGCGTATGCTAAACCAGGGACCCGTCGAGAATGTCTTCTTTTTCATATGCTCGTCTAACAGTAATATAAAAAGGTGATTATTCCTGTTACTTGTTGAAGGTAATGGTATCTTTAAATATGTAATTGTTCCGTAACAGAAATACAAACCACGCTATTTACATAGGGTTTACTTTCGTCGTAGCTGAAATGATGAGCCATTAGATTTTTAACGAGGGTTAACTACCACCGCGCTAGTTAGCTAGGGGGTAGGGGAAGGGGTAGCTTGCTACCCCTCCCCCCCACACACCGGTGAATTGTCTCTCTTCACTTTTGGCTCGGACGATGAGCAGACGTGTCTGTCTTTCGTCCTCGCTTTTGACAGCCTTAATCTGTTTTTTCTTTTTCTTCAGCTTTGTGTGTTTGGAAGTTGGCCTCTACCTTCATCGCAATTATGCGCAAGTGCCCTGGACTCCCCGGCCGCCCCTGTGGAACATTCATGTCGGCGGTCGAGACGGATCCTCACACCCTTTGCCGGCAGTGTTGAGGTCAACAGTGTGATAGAGACTTAACTTGTAGTGAGTGCAGGGAGTGGTCTACCTCCCAGTGGGAGAGGTTTGCCCGGCGGCGTAAGAAGAAGTCCAAGAGAGACCTTTCTCCTTCAAGGGCTGCCTTGAAGAAGGAAGGCTCTAAGGACTCTTTTTCCGCCGCCCGAACCTCCTCCGAAGCTCCCACTCGGTCGGTCTCTCGTGAGAGGCCGTCGAGTGGTAGCGTAGGCCATTGTTCTGTTTCCCGACCTCGGGGTGCGGGAGAGGGCGTTGCCTCCCATAGCGAGGCAGCTCCCCCTCCTCCTCCGGGGGAGGATATTGAATCTCATTACGATGATGACCATGCTGTGTCTAATGATGATCTCTTTCAGCTTTGGGTTTCCTTGGGGCTTAAGGGCTTGCCCTCCAAGGAAGCCCGGTTTGACCTGATCCAGTAGGGGGCAGCTGTCAAGCAATCGCCGGTAATAGCAGAGGTAGACCCTCTGTCTATTGTCGACGTTGTTGTGGCAGAGGCTTCCGACGGGTCTGGTCAAACCTCAGCTGCTGCTGCGGACGTTGCTGAAGGCTCAGCCTCCCCCTCCGAACATCCTTCGAGGGGAAAGTTGAATCCCACGGTCTCTCCTGCGGGTGCGTCTCCTCCTCGGGGGAGCGCATTGACAGAGACTTCTCTTTGGAGGACCGACGATGTGGATGCCCTGCCTCGAGGTCGCCTTCGCCGTAAGGCTCGTCCTCTTCGCCGTAGGGGCCTTCCTTCTCCCTACAAGGGAGTTAGGAGGCACCTCTTCGGGTCTTCTTCACCGACGCCTTCCCCTGCAGAGGATTCTTCTCGTCGGGAGCAGACCATCGCAGCCACGTCCTTTGACCTCTCCGCAGATTGCTCACGATCTCCTACGCCTGCCAGACCTTCCAGTCCTTCCGGCCTGCCATCACCCCTGGATGCAGATGCACAGCAGGCGCCTTCTCATCCCGTCATCCAACAGGCACTGGTTCCTTCGGGGCAAAGGGACGTATCCCACGGTGTGGGTAAATCCCTTGCGCGTCAGGATTCCCCTGCGCGCAGTAGCGCCCATGCGCTCTCCAGAGCTGCAGCCTTCAGACACGCCTCGCCAGCGTGCTCCTGCTCGTCAGCGCTCTCCTGCTCGCCAGCACTCTCCTGCTAGCCGTCAGCGCCCTTCTGTTCCTGATGCGCGCCATCACTCTCCTGAGCGCCCACGATCTCCTGGTCGTCAGCGCGCACCTGCGCATCTTGTTCCTGATGCGCGCCAACGCACACCCACGCGCCCTAGATCTTCGGATCTGGACGCAGGCAAGGATCTGTGCGCCCATATTCGCCTGCGCAACAGCCCCCGCGCACTTCAAGAGTTCCTGCGCACTCGCGCGTCCACGGGTCTTCTTCTGAGCCCGACCGCGAGCGTTCGACCTTGCGCACTTCCTCGCCATCTGATCCTGCGCCCCAGCTGACTTCGCATTGACACCCTCCTGCACGCTAACGATCTCCTGCGCGCCCGCGCGATCCTTCGCCTGTGCGCAAGCGCTCGCTAGCGCGCCCATGCCTTGGATCGTCACAGGTCTCTGACCCGCACACGCGCTAAATCACCTGCGCGCACTGCGCGCCATCGTTCGCCAACATGCCATCACGCGCCATTGCTCTCCAACGCGCCATCGCTCGCCCACGCGCCATCGATCTCCTGTGCACCATCGTTCTCCTGACCGGCAGCGATCTCCTCTACCCTCGCGCGCTCATTCACCTGGGCACCAACACACCCCCTCACCAGCGCGCCCGCGCTCCTGCAGTCGCCCACGCGCGACCCTCTGAATGCTCCATCGCGTGAGCGCCAGCGCGAACCCCATTCTTGCCGGGATCCGCAGCGCGTGCTTCCGACAGGGACGCGTACTTCCAGATCGCCATCAGGATCGCCACTCACCCAGGACCAGGAAGATTCACCGGAGAGGTCCAGGCAACATTCTTCCCTTTCTTCATTTCAGGCAGGCCCCGTTGCATCCACTCCGAAGGATCAGGAGATCCCCTTCCCTCCAGCGGGGATTACTGACACTGCGTCGGTCACCCGTCAGTCTTGGTTTGGTCACCTGATGAAACCGGTGGTGCAGGCTGTGAAGCTGGCCCTCGCTGATCTGGGACTTAAACCAAAGACAGACTCACCCCCGCTGAAGAGAAAGAGAGGAGTAGACTTCGTGGTTCCAGGGAGAAGTTGGCTCCCAAGAGGTCCGACAGGAAGGCTCCATCCCCTTCGCAGTCGTTTTCATCGTCTCCTGTGGACGAAGCTTTTCCGTCCTCAGCAGAGTCCAGCGGGGTGAGGGCCTCTCCCACGGCACCAATGGGAGGAACCCCACCTCGAGGAAGAGAAACGTCTCGCGTGGAAGGTACCTTCCAGACCTCTTTGCTGGAGTCCTGTATCCCTCCTAGGAGGGAACCCAAGGATTCAAAGACGATTCCTAGGTATTCTTCACAGATCCGACCAGAGCCAACCAGACCCAGGGAGAACGTCCACGTGTCTCCCCAAGAAGAGCCTTTGGGGACAGGAGACTTAGCTGCCAGTCCACAGGGAGGAGAGCAGCACGAGTCGGAGCATGCCTTCTGGCAGGTCTTGAATCTGATGAGGCAACTCAACAGGTTCAAGGACCTGGAGATCGCCCCTCGCGAAGGCAAGGATACGGTCCTAGACCAAGTCTATGGTACCCAAAAACCCCCAAGGGCCAGTGCAGCTTTGCCTTGGTCCCAGGGGGTGAAGAGTGCCAGAGATAAGGTCGAAGCCCAGCTCTTGGAACTCGCCTCCTCCAGCCGTTCTTCTTCCGGGAACAAACTCCTCCCACCTCCTCGTTTACAGCAGAGGAGGTATTTTGAGATCATGGGGGAGTCCAGTATAGCTCTTCCCCTCCACCACTCGGTGGAAGAGCTCACAAGGGGAACTCCTCTTGAGAAGCTCTCCTCCCGGCAGGTGACATTCTCGGCATCGGAGATCCTAAGCCAGGAGAAGGTCGCGAAGTGTGTCATGCAGGCCACTTCGTGGCTGGATGTCTGGCTGGGGTCTCTGGGCATCCTCTTGCGCTCCGAGGACTTGTCTAAGGAGAGCAATAGGAAGGCCCTGGAGATCTTCCTCCTCTCGGGCACTCGCTCCATCGAGTTCCTGGATCACTAGGTTACCAACCTGTGGGCCAACTCGATCTTAAAGCGACTTGATGCAGTGACCGAGAAGTTCCATCCGAAGGTCCCCGCCGTGGATGTCTGCAGGCTCAGACACTCCTCCATTCTTGGAGGAAGCTTGTTAGAGCCCAAGGATATAGAACGCACAGGTGAGAGGTGGAGGAAGTCGAATCATGATTCGCTCCTCCAAAGGGCCCTCACATCTCGGCCCTACAAGCCTCCAGCTCCACAACAGTATCAACAGCAGCCTTGCAGGACACCGAAGCAGGCTCCGGCAGCTAAGACGAAGGTGTCTAAGCCACAGCCCTTTCCTGTCAAGGACAAGAGGGGCGGAAAGTCCTCCAGGGGAGGCAGAAAACCTAGAGGGAGCGGCCGTGGCCGTAAACGCTAGGATTGCCAGTCCCCCTGCGTGTCCACCTGTGGGGGGATGCCTACAAAGTTGCGTGCACAGGTGGCAGCAACATGGGGCCGATTCCTGGACGATCTCTGTGATGGGCCAAGGATATCACATCCCATTCACAACATCTCAACCTCCCCTGACAGCGAATCCAGTGTCGTTGAGATCCTATGCCATGGGATCGGCAAAGGGGCTAGCCCTTCGGGCAGAAGTCGAGACCATGCTCAAGAAGGATGCTGTCCAAGAGGTTGTCGACGGCTCCCCAGGCTTCTTCAGTCGACTCTTTCTTGTAAAGAAGGCGTCTGGAGGCTGGAGACCCGTCATCGATCTCTCAACTCTGAACAAGTTTGTCAAACAAACTTCGTTCAGCATGGAGACAGTGGACACGGTCAGACTTGCAGTGAGACCACAAGACTTCATGTGCACAGTGGATCTGAAGGACGCATACTTCCAGACTCGAAGTCGACCCTTCTTCGACACCGAGACAGGCTTCTGGGACTTTGCCAAGATCTGGGGATCATGGTAAATCTCGAGAAGTCCTCTCTGCAGCCGACCCAACGACTGGTATATCTAGGCATGTTATTAGACACCAATCTCCACAAAGCCTTTCAATCAGACGACAGAATAGCAAGGCTGAGGAGGGTTGCAGAGCCCTTCCTCAGGCTGGAAGAGCTTCCTGCCCAATCATGGTTACGTCTTTTAGGTCACCTAGCCTCCCTGGCCCGTCTGGTCCCGAACGGCCGCCTCAGGATAAGATCTCTGCAGTGGCAGTTAAAGTCCCGGTGGAATGAAGGCTCCGATTCTCCGGACTTTCTGGTCCTATGGGATCCACGAAACAGGCGGACCTGTGGTGGTGGCTGATGGACGAAAACCTACGAAAGGGAGTGGATCTTCTCGTCCTTCCCCCGGATTTGACACTGTTCTCGGACGCGTCAAAAGAAGGGTGGGGGGCCCACATTCTGAACCCGAGGGTCTCAGGCCTTTGGTCAGAATCAGAAAAGTACCTACACATCAACCTGCTTGAGATGAAGGCTGTGTATCTGGCCCTTCAACAGTTCCAACGGACCCTGGCGGGCCACTCCGTGGCGGTGATGAGCGACAACACCACTGTAGTGGCTTATATCAACAAATAGGGAGGTACCTTTTCACAACAACTATCCCATCTTGCAGTAGAGATTCTGAGGTGGTCCGAAGTCCACTCGATAACACTATCAGCTCGCTTCATTCCTGGCAACCCTCTTAATGAGAGAATGCCTTGATGAAGCCATTGAGCTTCAGCACAGCATTCTATTCCCGTGCTGAAACTTGGTGACGGGCAAGAGGGCTCTCGAACTTGGGGAAATTGCTCCCCCAGTTCGAATCTAAATTTCTCTCTTTCTTATCTTTTTCTTCCTCTTTATATTGCTTCAACCTTCTCGTAATATTATAAACAGAATGAGATGTAACATTTACTGGGATTTTCTTTGTTTTCTCCTCTTCCTTTGGGGCACAGTAGTCAGCCTGTTGTTTGTTGGACCGGATGATAGATGCAGCTAGGCCTTATGATTGGTGAGGATGGGAAGATGTATGCAACCCATGGTCTCTTATGACCACACATTCAGACAACGTACAATCCACACAGATGTAGTTTCTTCCCTGATCGTCTGTCAGTCCCTGGTAGTGGCTTATCCCATCACCTTCCTCATCTTCACGTCCAAATCGTTGGGAGGTTGATAGGCAGGAGCCGTCACTTCCGCTCCTCCACAGGACCAAAGTGCTTTGGCATTCCCCGGGAAAGTAAACCGTCTGGTTTAATCAGAGGGAATTCCTCCCTCCTAAGGATAATAAGTCTCCTATTGAAGAACGGTGGTTTGTATAGTTAGGGAAAATAGAATTACTTTTAAAACCTGGGGATTTTATTTAAGGTAGATTCTTTGAGACAGTTGGAATCAATATGATAGACTGCGATCTCTTTGATGTTTTGATTATGAGCAATAATGTCTTACACACTTTTTGTATATTCTTCAATGGTTAAGAAATGTAAAGCAAAAGTACCGACACTTAACATACTGCCACATATTTTGTACTTTTTAAAATGTATGATTTTATTAGGAAGAAGGAATGACTCTCTACAGTCTTAGCAAAGATGTGGGGTTCCTTTTTGGGGTTTATAGTGTCTAAGAGGTTTTGCAACTCTCTGAAATACAGTAATGAATAAAGAAGTGTAAGGTTTGATGGTGATGAATGAGAAGAGGCAATTTTAATAATACAGTACTGTAGTCTCATTTCTGGTGTCATAGGTTGATGAAAATGTCAATACTTTACGCAACATTTGGCGTTTCAGATGGAGGGAAGCTGTCTCTGGGAAATGACACGGCATCATTGGAAACCCCGTTTGGACTGTGCCAAGATGACACCGGCATCCTCTATCAGACCCACGATGCACCGGAGCTTCCGCTGCGCGACGGCGAAGAGACAAAAGACCGAAAGAAGCAAAGTTAACGGCAAACTGGATTACCAATCCGGTGTGATCAGCGAGACAGAATGCCAGAGACTCCTGAGGGACTACTTTCAACTGGACCTCTGTGTGGAGGAGATGTACGCCCTCTGGTCGAAGGCCGACACCAACTTTGCGGCCGTGTGTCCCAGCTTCCCGGGCGTGCGTATGCTAAACCAGGATCCCGTCGAGAATGTCTTCTTTTTCATATGCTCGTCTAACAGTAATATAAAAAGGTGATTATTCCTGTTACTTGTTGAAGGTAATGGTATCTTTAAATATGTAATTGTTCCGTAACCGAAATACAAACCACGCTATTTACATAGGGTTTACTTTCGTCGTAGCTGAAATGATGAGCCATTAGATTTTTAACGAGGGTTAACTACCACCGCGCTAGTTAGCTAGGGGGTAGGGGAAGGGGTAGCTTGCTACCCCTCCCCCCCCACACACCGGTGAATTGTCTCTCTTCACTTTTGGCTTGGACGATGAGCAGACGTGTCTGTCTTTCGTCCTCGCTTTTGACAGCCTTAATCTGTTTTTTCTTTTTCTTCAGCTTTGTGTGTTTGGAAGTTGGCCTCTACCTTCATCGCAATTATGCGCAAGTGCCCTGGACTCCCCGGCCGCCCCTGTGGAACATTCATGTCGGCGGTCAAGACGGATCCTCACACCCTTTGCCCGCAGTGTCGAGGTCAACAGTGTGATAGAGACTTAACTTGTAGTGAGTGCAGGGAGTGGTCTACCTCCCAGTGGGAGAGGTTTGCCCGGCGGCGTAAGAAGAAGTCCAAGAGAGACCTTTCTCCTTCAAGGGCTGCCTTGAAGAAGGAAGGCTCTAAGGACTCTTTTTCCGCCGCCCGAACCTCCTCCGAAGCTCCCACTCGGTCGGTCTCTCGTGAGAGGCCGTCGAGTGGTAGCGTAGGCCATTGTTCTGTTTCCCGACCTCGGGGTGCGGGAGAGGGCGTTGCCTCCCATAGCGAGGCAGCTCCCCCTCCTCCTCCGGGGGAGGATATTGAATCTCATTACAATGATGACCATGCTGTGTCTAATGATGATCTCTTTCAGCTTTGGGTTTCCTTGGGGCTTAAGGGCTTGCCCTCCAAGGAAGCCCGGTTTGACCTGATCCAGTAGGGGGCAGCTGTCAAGCAATCGCCGGTAATAGCAGAGGTAGACCCTCTGTCTATTGTCGACGTTGTTGTGGCAGAGGCTTCCGACGGGTCTGGTCAAACCTCAGCTGCTGCTGCGGACGTTGCTGAAGGCTCAGCCTCCCCCTCCGAACATCCTTCGAGGGGAAAGTTGAATCCCACGGTCTCTCCTGCGGGTGCGTCTCCTCCTCGGGGGAGCGCACTGACAGAGACTCCTCTTCGGAGGACCGACGATGTGGATGCCCTGCCTCGAGGTCGCCTTCGCCGTAAGGCTCGTCCTCTTCGCCGTAGGGGCCTTCCTTCTCCCTACAAGGGAGTTAGGAGGCGCCTCTTCGGGTCTTCTTCACCGACGCCTTCCCCTGCAGAGGATTCTTCTCGTCGGGAGCAGACCATCGCAGCCACGTCCTTGGACCTCTCCGCAGATTGCTCACGATCTCCTACGCCTGCCAGACCTTCCAGTCCTTCCGGCCTGCCATCACCCCTGGATGCAGATGCACAGCAGGCGCCTTCTCATCCCGTCATCCAACAGGCACTGGTTCCTTCGGGGCAAAGGGACGTATCCCACGGTGTGGGTAAATCCCTTGCGCGTCAGGATTCCCCTGCGCGCAGTAGCGCCCATGCGCTCTCCAGAGCTGCAGCCTTCAGACACGCCTCGCCAGCGTACTCCTGCTCGTCAGCGCTCTCCTGCTCGCCAGCACTCTCCTGCTAGCCGTCAGCGCCCTTCTGTTCCTGATGCGCGCCATCACTCTCCTGAGCGCCCACGATCTCATGGTCGTCAGCGCGCACTTGCGCATCTTGTTCCTGATGCGCGCCAACGCACACCCACGCGCCCTAGATCTTCGGATCTGGACGCAGGCAAGGATCTGTGCGCCCATATTCGCCTGCGCAACAGCCCCCGCGCACTTCAAGAGTTCCTGCGCACTCGCGCATCCACGGGTCTTCTTCTGAGCCCGACCGCGAGCGTTCGACCTTGCGCACTTCCTCGCCATCTGATCCTGCGCCCCAGCTGACTGCGCATTGACACCCTCCTGCACGCTAACGATCTCCTGCGCGCCCGCGTGATCCTTCACCTGTGCGCAAGCGCTCGCTAGCGCGGCCCATGCCTTGGATCGTCACAGGTCTCTGACCCGCACACGCGCTAAATCACCTGCGCGCACTGCGCGCCATCGTTCGCTAACATGCCATCACGCGCCATTGCTCTCCAATGCGCCATCGCTCGCCCACGCGCCATCGATCTCCTGTGCACCATCGTTCTCCTGACCGGCAGCGATCTCCTCTACCCTCGCGCGCTCATTCACCTGGGCACCAACACACCCCCTCACCAGCGCGCCCGCGCTCCTGCAGTCGCCCACGCGCGACCCTCTGAATGCTCCATCGCGTGAGCGCCAGCGCGAACCCCATTCTTGCCGGGATCCGCAGCGCGTGCTTCCGACAGGGACGCGTACTTCCAGATCGCCATCAGGATCGCCACTCACCCAGGACCAGGAAGATTCACCGGAGAGGTCCAGGCAACATTCTTCCCTTTCTTCATTTCAGGCAGGCCCCGTTGCATCCACTCCGAAGGATCAGGAGATCCCCTTCCCTCCAGCGGGGATTACTGACACTGCGTCGGTCACCCGTCAGTCTTGGTTTGGTCACCTGATGAAACCGGTGGTGCAGGCTGTGAAGCTGGCCCTCGCTGATCTGGGACTTAAACCAAAGACAGACTCACCCCCACTGAAGAGAAAGAGAGGAGTAGACTTCGTGGTTCCAGGGAGAAGTTGGCTCCCAAGAGGTCCGACAGGAAGGCTCCATCCCCTTCGCAGTCGTTTTCATCGTCTCCTGTGGACGAAGCTTTTCCGCCCTCAGCAGAGTCCAGCGGGGTGAGGGCCTCTCCCACGGCACCAATGGGAGGAACCCCACCTCGAGGAAGAGAAACGTCTCGCGTAGAAGGTACCTTCCAGACCTCTTTGCTGGAGTCCTGTATCCCTCCTAGGAGGGAACCCAAGGATTCAAAGACGATTCCTAGGTTTTCTTCACGGATCCGACCAGAGCCAACCAGACCCAGGGAGAACGTCCACGTGTCTCCCCAAGAAGAGCCTTTGGGGACAGGAGACTTAGCTGCCAGTCCACAGGGAGGAGAGCAGCACGAGTCGGAGCATGCCTTCTGGCAGGTCTTGAATCTGATGAGGCAACTCAACAGGTTCAAGGACCTGGAGATCGCCCCTCGCGAAGGCAAGGATACGGTCCTAGACCAAGTCTATGGTACCCAAAAACCCCCAAGGGCCAGTGCAGCTTTGCCTTGGTCCCAGGGGGTGAAGAGTGCCAGAGATAAGGTCGAAGCCCAGCTCTCGGAACTCGCCTCCTCCAGCCGTTCTTCTTCCGGGAACAAACTCCTCCCACCTCCTCGTTTACAGCAGAGGAGGTATTTTGAGATCATGGGGGAGTCCAGTATAGCTCTTCCCCTCCACCACTCGGTGGAAGAGCTCACAAGGGGAACTCCTCTTGAGAAGCTCTCCTCCCAGCAGGTGACATTCTCGGCATCGGAGATCCTAAGCCAGGAGAAGGTCGCGAAGTGTGTCATGCAGGCCACTTCGTGGCTGGATGTCTGGCTGGGGTCTCTGGGCATCCTCTTGCGCTCCGAGGACTTGTCTAAGGAGAGCAATAGGAAGGTCCTGGTGATCTTCCTCCTCTCGGGCACTCGCTCCATCGAGTTCCTGGATCACCAGGTTACCAACCTGTGGGCCAACTCGATCTTAAAGCGACTTGATGCAGTGACCGAGAAGTTCCATCCGAAAGTCCCCGCCGTGGATGTCTGCAGGCTCAGACACTCCTCCATTCTTGGAGGAAGCCTGTTTGAGCCCAAGGATATAGAATGCACAGGTGAGAGGTGGAGGAAGTCGAATCATGATTCGCTCCTCCAAAGGGCCCTCACATCTCGGCCCTACAAGCCTCCAGCTCCACAACAGTATCAACAGCAGCCTTGCAGGACACCGAAGCAGGCTCCGGCAGCTAAGACGAAGGTGTCTAAGCCACAGCCCTTTCCTGTCAAGGACAAGAGGGGCGGAAAGTCCTCCAGGGGAGGCAGAAAACCTAGAGGGAGCGGCCGTGGCCGTAAACGCTAGGATTGCCAGTCCCCCTGCGTGTCCACCTGTGGGGGGATGCCTACAAAGTTGCGTGCACAGGTGGCAGCAACATGGGGCCGATTCCTGGACGATCTCTGTGATGGGCCAAGGATATCGCATCCCATTCACAACATCTCAACCTCCCCTGACAGCGAATCCAGTGTCGTTGAGCTCCTATGCCATGGGATCGGCAAAGGGGCTAGCCGTTTGGGCAGAAGTCGAGACCATGCTCAAGAAGGATGCTGTCCAAGAGGTTGTCGACGGCTCCCCAGGCTTCTTCAGTCGACTCTTTCTTGTAAAGAAGGCGTCTGGAGGCTGGAGACCCGTCATCGATCTCTCAACTCTGAACAAGTTTGTCAAACAAACTTCGTTCAGCATGGAGACAGCGGACACGGTCAGACTTGCAGTGAGACCACAAGACTTCATGTGCACAGTGGATCTGAAGGACGCATACTTCCAGACTCGAAGTCGACCCTTCTTCGACACCGAGACAGGTTTCTGGGACTTTGCCAAGATCTGGGGATCATGGTAAATCTCGAGAAGTCCTCTCTGCAGCCGACCCAACGACTGGTATATCTAGGCATGTTATTAGACACCAATCTCCACAAAGCCTTTCAATCAGACGACAGGATAGCAAGGCTGAGGAGGGTTGCAGAGCCCTTCCTCAGGCTGGAAGAGCTTCCTCCCCAATCATGGTTACATCTTTTAGGTCACCTAGCCTCCCTGGCCCGTCTGGTCCCGAACGGCCGCCTCAGGATAAGATCTCTGCAGTGGCAGTTAAAGTCCCGGTGGAATGAAGGCTCCGATTCTCCGGACTTTCTGGTCCCTATGGGATCCACGAAACAGGCGGACCTGTGGTGGTGGCTGATGGACGAAAACCTACGAAAGGGAGTGGATCTTCTCGTCCTTCCCCCGGATTTGACACTGTTCTCGGACGCGTCAAAAGAAGGGTTGGGGGCCCACATTCTGAACCCGAGGGTCTCAGGCCTTTGGTCAGAATCAGAAAAGTACCTACACATCAACCTGCTTGAGATGAAGGCCGTGTATCTGGCCCTTCAACAGTTCCAACGGACCCTGGCGGGCCACTCCGTGGCGGTGATGAGCGACAACACCACGGTAGTGGCTTATATCAACAAATAGGGAGGTACCTTTTCACAACAGCTATCCCATCTTGCAGTAGAGATTCTGAGGTGGTCCGAAGTCCACTCGATAACACTATCAGCTCGCTTCATTCCTGGCAACCCTCTTAATGAGAGAATGCCTTGATGAAGTCATTGAGCTTCAGCACAGCATTCTATTCCCGTGCTGAAACTTGGTGACGGGCAAGAGGGCTCTCGAACTTGGGGAAATTGCTCCCCCAGTTCGAATCTAAATTTCTCTCTTTCTTATCTTTTTCTTCCTCTTTATATTGCTTCAACCTTCTCGTAATATTATAAACAGAATGAGATGTAACATTTACTAGGATTTTCTTTGTTTTCTCCTCTTCCTTTGGGGCACAGTAGTCAGCCTGTTGTTTGTTGGACTGGATGATAGATGCAGCTAGGCCTTATGATTGGTGAGGATGGGAAGATGTATGCAACCCATGGTCTCTTATGACCACACATTCAGACAACGTACAATCCACACAAATACAGTTTCTTCCCTGATCGTCTGTCAGTCCCTGGTAGTGGCTTATCCCATCACCTTCCTCATCTTCACGTCCAAATCGTTGGGAGGTTGATAGGCAGGAGCCGTCACTTCCGCTCCTCCACAGGACCAAAGTGCTTTGGCATTCCCCGGGAAAGTAAACCGTCTGGTTTAATCAGAGGGAATTCCTCCCTTCTAAGGATAATAAGTCTCCTATTGAAGAACGGTGGTTTGTATAGTTAGGGAAAATAGAATTACTTTTAAAACCTGGGGATTTTATTTAAGGTAGATTCTTTGAGACAGTTGGAATCAATATGATAGACTGCCATCTCTTTGATGTTTTGATTATGAGCAATAATGTCTTACACACTTTTTGTATATTCTTCAATGGTTAAGAAATGTAAAGCAAAAGTACCGACACTTAACATACTGCCACATATTTTGTACTTTTTAAAATGTATGATTTTATTAGGAAGAAGGAATGACTATATAGAGTGTTAGCAAAGATGTGGGGTTCCTTTTTGGGGTTTATAGTGTCTAAGAGGTTTGGTAACTCTTTGGAATACAGTAAGGAATGAATATGTGTAAGGTTTGATGGTGATGAATGAGAAGAGGCAGTTTTAATAATACAGTACTGTAGTCTCATTTCTGGTGTCATAAGTTGATGAAAATGTCAATACTTTACACAACATTTGGCGTTTCAGATGGGGGGAAGCTGTCTCTGGGAAATGACACGGCATCATTGGAAACCCCGTTTGGACTGTGCCAAGATGACACCGGCATCCTCTATCAGACCCACGATGCACCGGAGCTTCCGCTGCGCGACGGCGAAGAGCCAGCGCCGAAAGCGAAGAGACAAAAGACCGAAAGAAGCAAAGTTAACGGCAAACTGGATTACCAATCCGGTGTGATCAGCGAGACAGAATGCCAGAGACTCCTGAGGGACTACTTTCAACTGGACCTCTGTCTGGAGGAGATGTACGCCCTCTGGTCGAAGGCTGACACCAACTTTGCGGCCGTGTGTCCCAGCTTCCCGGGCGTGCGTATGCTAAACCAGGATCCCTTCGAGAATGTCTTCTTTTTCATATGCTCGTCCAACAGTAATATAAAAAGGTGATTATTCCTGTTACTTGTAGAAGGTAATGGTATCTTTAAATTAATAATTGTTCCGTAACCGAAATACAAACCAAGCTATTTACATAGGGTATTACTTTCGGCGTAGCTGAAAATGACGAGCCATTAGATTTTTAACGAGGGTTAACTACCACCTCGCTAGTTAGCTAGGGGGTAGGGGAAGGGGTAGCTTGCTACCCCTCCCCCCCACACATCGGTGAATTGTCTCACTTCACTTTTGGCTCGGACGATGAGCAGACGTGTCTGTCTTTCGTCCTCGCTTTTGACAGCCTTAATCTGTTTTTTCTTTTTCTTCAGCTTTGTGTGTTTGCAAGTTGGCCTCTACCTTCATCGCAATTATGCGCAAGTGCCCTGGACTCCCCGGCCGCCCCTGTGGAACATTCATGTCGGCGGTCGAGACGGATCCTCACACCCTTTGCCGGCAGTGTTGAGGTCAACAGTTTGATAGAGACTTAACTTGTAGTGAGTACAGGGAGTGGTCTACCTCCCAGTGGGAGAGGTTTGCCCGGCGGTGTAAGAAGAAGTCCAAGAGAGACCTTTCTCCTTCAAGGGCTGCCTTGAAGAAGGAAGGCTCTAAGGACTCTTTTTCCGCCGCCCGAACCTCCTCCGAAGCTCCCACTTGGTCGGTCTCTCGTGAGAGGCCGTCGAGTGGTAGCGTAGGCCATTGTTCTGTTTCCCGACCTCGGGGTGCGGGAGAGGGCGTTGCCTCCCATAGCGAGGCAGCTCCCCCTCCTCCTCCGGGGGAGGATATTGATTCTCATTACGATGATGACCGTGCTGTGTCTAATGATGATCTCTTTCAGCTTTGGGCTTCCTTGGGGCTTAAGGGCTTGCCCTCCAAGGAAGCCCTGTTTGACCTGATCCAGTTGGGGGCAGCTGTCAAGCAATCGCCGGTAATAGCAGAGGTAGACCCTCTGTCTATTGTCGACGTTGTTGTGGCAGAGGCTTCCGACGGGTCTGGTCAAACCTCTGCTGCTGCTGCTGCTGCTGTTGCGGATTTTGCTGAAGGCTCAGCCTCCCCCTCCCCCTCCGAACATCCTTCGAGGGGAAAGTTGAGTCCCACGGTCTCTCCTGCAGATGCGTCTCCTCCTCGGGGGAGCGCACTGACAGAGACTCCTCTTTGGAAGACTGACGATGTGGATGCCCTGCCTCGAGGTCGTCTTCGCCGTAAGGCTTGTCGTCCTCTTCGCCGTAGGGGCCTTCCTTCTCCCTACAAGGGAGTTAGGAGGCGCCTCTTCGGGTCTTCTTCACCGCCGCCTTCCCTTGCAGAGGATTCTTCTCGTCGGGAGCAGACTGTCGCAGCCACGTCCTTGGACCTCTCCGCAGATCTTCTCATCCCGTCATCCGATGGGCGCCGGTCCCTTCGGGGCAAAGGGACTTATCCCACGGTGTGGGTAAGTCCCTTGCGCGTCAGGGGTCCCCTGCGCGCTCAACTGCGCGCAGTAGCGCACAAGCGCTCTCCAGAGCTTCATTCTTTGGACTTGTCTCGCCAGCGCTCTCCTGCTAGCCGTCAGCGCCCTTCAGTTCCTGCTGCGCGCCATGCGCGCCATCATTCTCCTGAGCGCCCACGATCTCCTGCTCGTCAGTGCGCACCTGCACACCTTGTTCCTGATGCGCGCCCTGCGCACCTTGTTCCTGATGCGCGCCCTGCGCACCTTGTTCCTGATGCGCGCCCTGCGCACCTTGTTCCTGATGCGCGCCCTGCGCACCTTGTTCCTGATGCGTGCCCTGCGCACCTTGTTCCTGATGCGCGCCCTGCGCACCTTGTTCCTGATGCGCGCCCTGCGCACCTTGTTCCTGATGCGCGCCCTGCGCGCCAACACGCGCCTAAGATCTTCGGATCTGGACGCAGGCAAGGACTTCACTCCTTCGCCTCGCCCACGCGCACCTGTGCGCCCATCTTCGCCTTCGCATCAGTGCGCGCGCACTTCAGGAGTTCCTGCGCGCTCACGCCCACGAGACATCTTCTGAGCCTGACCGCGAGCGTCGCCCTTGCCCACTTCCTCGCCATCTGATCCTGCGCCCCAGCTGACTGCGCATCGACACCCTCCTGCGCGCCAACGATCTCCCTACGCCCCCGCGCGATCCTTCGCCTGTGCGCAAGCGCTCGCCAGCGTGCCCATGCCTCGGATCGTCACAGGTCTCCAACGCGCCCACGCGCTAAATCTCCTGTGCGCAGTCGGTCACCTGCGCGCCATCGTTCGCCAACGCGCCATCGCTCGCCAGCGTTCGCCAACTCGCCATCGCTCGCCAACTCGCCATCGCTCGCCAACTCGCCATCGCTCACCCACGCGCCATTGATCTCCAGTGCGCCGTTGATCTCCTGCGTACCATCGTTCTCCTGAACGACAGCGATCTCCTCTACCCTCGCGCGCACCTTCACCTCTACGCCAACGGCTCCCTCGTCAGCGCGCCCTTGCGCCCACTCGCCAGCACGCCCTCGCGCCCACTCGCCAGCGCGCCCACTCGCCAGCACGCCCTCGCGCCCACTCGCCAGCGCGCCCACTCGCCCGCGATCCAGCAGTCGCCCACGCGCGACCCTCCGAATGCTCCATCGCGCGACCCCCATTCTCGCTGGGATCCGCAGCGCGTGCTTCCTACGGGGACGCGTACTTCCATATCGCCATCAGGATCGCCACCGCGCAAGCGCAGGGCTCTCGTCCAGGACCAGGAACAGTCACCGGTGAGGTCCAGGCGACATTCTTCCCTTTCTTCATTTCAGGCAGGCCCCGTTGCGTCCACTTGAAAGGATCAGGAGATTCCCTTCCCTCCAGCAGGGATTACTGACACTGCGTCGGTCACCCGTCAGTCTTGCTTGGTCACCTGATGAAAGCGGTGGTGCAGGCTGTGAAGCTGGCCCTCGCTGATCTGGTACTTAAACCAAAGACAGACTCACCCCCGCTGAAGAGAAGGAGAGGAGTAGACTTCGTGGTGACTTCTTCCAGGGAGAAGTTGGCTCCCAAGAGGTCCGACAGGAAGGCTCCATCCCCTTCGCAGTCGTTTTCTCCGTCTCCTGTGGACGAAGGTTTTCCGTCCTCAGGAGAGTCCAGCGGGGTGAGGGCCTCTTCCACGGCACCAATGGGAGGAACCCCACCTCGAGGAAGAGAAACGTCTCGCATGGAAGGTACCTTCCAGACCTCTTTGCTTGAGTCCTGTATCCCTCCTAGGAGGGAACCCAAGGACTCAAAGACGATTCCTAGGTCTTCTTCATGGATCCGACCAGAGCCAACCAGACCCCGGGAGAACGTCTACGTGTCTCCCCAAGAAGAGCCTTTGGGGACAGGAGACTTAGCTGCCAGTCCACAGGGAGGAGAGCAGCACGAGTCGGAGCATGCCTTCTGGCAGGTCTTGAATCTGATGAGGCAACTCAACAGGTTCAAGGACCTGGAGATTGCCCCTCGCGAAGGCAAGGATACGGTCCTAGACCAAGTCTATGGTACCCAGAAACCCCCAAGGGCCAGTGCAGCTTTGCCTTGGTCCCAGGGGGTGAAGAGTGCCAGAGATAAGGTCGAAGCCCAGCTCTCGGAACTCGCCTCCTCCAGCCGTTCTTCTTCCGGGAACAAACTCCTCCCACCTCCTCGTTTACAGCAGAGGAGGTATTTTGAGATCATGGGGGAGTCCAGTATAGCTCTTCCCCTCCACCACTCAGTGGAAGAGCTCACAAGGGGAACTCCTCTTGAGAAGCTCTCCTCCCGGCAGGTGACATTTTTGGCTTCGGAGATCCTTAGCCAGGAGAAGGTCGCGAAGTGTGCCCTGCAGACCACTTCGTGGCTGGACGTCTGGCTGGGTTCTCTGGGCAGCCTCTTGCGCTCCGAGGACTTGTCTAAGGAGAGCAATAGGAAGGCCCTGGAGATCTTCCTCCTCTCGGGCACTCGCTCCATCGAGTTCCTGGATCACCAGGTTACCAACCTGTGGGCCAACTCGATCTTAAAGCGACTTGATGCAGTGACCGATAAGTTCCATCCGAAGGTCCCCGCCGTGGATGTCTGCAGGCTCAGACACTCCTCCATCCTTGGAGGAAGCTTGTTTGAGCCCAAGGACATAGAACGTATAGCTGAGAGGTGGAGGAAGTCGAATCATGATTCGCTCCTCCAAAGGGCTCTCACATCTCGGCCCTACAAGCCTCCAGCTCCACAACAGCATCAACACCAGCCTTGCAGGACACCGAAGCAGGCTCCGCAGCTAAGAGGAAGGTGTCTAAGCCACAGCCCTTTCCTGTCAAGGACAAGAGGGGCGGAAAGTCCTCCAGGGATGGCAGAAATCCTAGAGGGAGCGGCCATGGCCGTAAACGCTAGGATTGGCAGTCCCCCTGCGTGTCCACCTGTGGGGGGATGCCTACAAAGTTGCGTGCACAGGTGGCAGCAACATGGGGCCGATTCCTGGACGATCTCTGTGATGGGCCAAGGATATCGCGTCCCATTCACAACATCTCAACCTCCCCTGACAGCGAATCCAGTTTCGTTGAGCTCCTATGCCATGGGATCGGCAAAGGGGCTAGCCCTTCGGGCAGAAGTCGAGACCATGCTCAAGAAGGATGCTGTCCAAGAGGTTGTCGACGGCTCCCCAGGCTTCTTCAGTCGACTCTTTCTTGTAAAGAAGGCGTCTGGAGGCTGGAGACCCGTCGTCGATCTCTCAACTCTGAACAAGTTTGTCAAACAAACTTCGTTCAGCATGGAGACAGCGGACACGGTCAGACTTGCAGTGAGACCACAAGACTTCATGTGCACAGTGGATCTGAAGGACGCATACTTCCAGATCCCAATCCATCCGTCTTCCAGGAAGTACTTGAGATTCAGCCTAGACAGCAAGACCTACCAGTTCAAGGTACTGTGCTTCGGTCTCTCCACAGCACCTCAGGTGTTCACCAGAGTGTTCACCCTGATTTCGTTGTGGGCGCACAGGAACGGCATCCGTCTCCTCCGATATCTGGACGACTGGCTGATCCTGGCAGACTCGAAGTCGACCCTTCTTCGACACCGAGACAGGCTTCTGGGACTTTGCCAAGATCTGGGGATCAATGTAAATCTCGAGAAGTCCTCTCTGCAGCCGACCCAACGACTGGTATATCTAGGCATGTTATTAGACACCAATCTCCACAAAGCTTTTCCAAGAGATGACAGGATAGCAAGGCTGAGGAGGGTTGCAGAGCCCTTCCTCAGGTGGGAAGAGCATCCAGCCCAATCATGGTTATGTCTTTTAGGTCACCTAGCCTCCCTGGCCCGTCTGGTCCCGAACGGCCGTCTCAGGATGAGATCCCTGCAATGACGGCTCAAGTCCCGGTAGAATCAGGGCACCGATTCCCCGGACACTCTGGTCCCTCTGGGATCCACGAAACAGGCGGACCTGCGGTGGTGGCTGATGGACGAAAACCTACGAAAGGGAGTGGATCTTCTCGTCCTTCCCCCGGATTTGACACTGTTCTCGGACGCGTCAAAAGAAGGGTTGGGGGCCCACATTCTGAACCTGAGGGTCTCAGGCCTTTGGTCAGAATCAGAAAAGTACCTACACATCAACCTGCTAGAGATGAAGGCCGTGTATCTGGCCCTTCAACAGTTCCAACGGACCCTGGCGGGCCACTCCGTGGCGGTGATGCGCGACAACACTACAGTAGTGGCTTATATCAACAAATAGGGAGGTACCTTTTCACAACAGGTATCCCATCTTGCAGTAGAGATTCTGAGGTGGTCCGAAGTCCCCTCGATAACACTATCAGCTCGCTTCATTCCTGGCAACCCTCTTAATGAGAGAATGCCATGATGAAGTCATTGAGATTCAGCACAGC
This sequence comes from Palaemon carinicauda, assembly GCF_036898095.1. Taxonomy (NCBI): domain Eukaryota; kingdom Metazoa; phylum Arthropoda; class Malacostraca; order Decapoda; family Palaemonidae; genus Palaemon; species Palaemon carinicauda. Next base: position 47,569,233 of record NC_090767.1, read on the forward strand.
ATTCTATTCCCGTGCTGAAACTTGGTGACGGGCAAGAGGGCTCTCGAACTTGGGGAAATTGCACCCCCAGTTCGAATCTAAATTTCTCTCTTTCTTATCTTTTTCTTCCTCTTTATATTGCTTCAACCTTCTCGTAACATCATAAACAGAATGAGATGTAACATTTACTGGGATTTTCTTTGTTTTCTCCTCTTCCTTTGGGGCACAGTAGTCAGCCTGTTGTTTGTTGGACCGGATGATAGATGCAGCTAGGCCGTATGATTGGGGAGGATGGGAAGATGTATGCAACCCATGTTCTCTTATGACCACACATTCAGACAACGTATAATCCACACAGATGTAGTTTCTTTCTTGATCGTCTGTCAGTCCCTGGTAGTGGCTTATCCCATCACCTTCCTCATCTTCACGTCCAAGTCGTTGGGAGGTTGATGGGCAGGAGCCGTCACTTCCGCTCCTCCACAGGACCAAAGTGCTTTGGCATTTCCCGGGAAAGTAAACCGTCCGGTTTAATCAGAGGGAATTCCTCCCTCCTAAGGATAATAAGTCTCCTATTGAAGAACGGTGGTTTGTATAGTTAGGGAAAACAGAAATTACTTTTAAAACCTGGGGATTTTATTTAAGGTAGACTCTGCGAGACAGTTGGAATCAATATGATAGACTGCCATCTCTTTGATGTTTTGATTATGAGCAATAATGTCTTATACACTTTTTTCATATTCTTCAATGGTTAAGAAATGTAAAGCAAAAGTACCGACACTTAACATACTGCCACATATTTTGTACTTTTTAAAATGTATGATTTTATTAGGAAGAAGGAATGACTCTATACAGTCTTAGCAAAGATGTGGGGTTCCTTTTTGGGGTTTATAGTGTCTAAGAGGTTTGGCAACTCTTTGGAATACAGTAATGAATAAAGAAGTGTGAGGTTTGATGGTGATGAATGAGAAGAGGCAGTTTTAATAATACAGTACTGTAGTCTCATTTCTGGTGTCATAAGTTGATGAAAATGTCAATACTTTACGCAACATTTGGCGTTTCAGATGGAGGGAAGCTGTGCCTGGGAAATGGCATGGCATCATAGGAAACCACGTCTGGACTGTGCCAAGATGACACCGGCATCCTCTATCAGACCCACGATGCACCGGAGCTTCCGGTGCGTTACGGCGAAGAGCCAGCGCCGAAAGTGAAGAGATAAAAGACCGAAAGAAGCAAAGTAAATGGTAACTCTGATTACCAATCCGGTGTGATCAGCGAGACAGAATGCCAGAGACTCCTGAGGGACTACTTTCAACTGGACCTCTGTCTGGAGGTGATGTACGCCCTCTGGTAAAAGGCCGACGCCAACTTTGCGGCCGTGTGTGTCCCAGCTTCCCGGGCATGCGTATGCTAAACCAGGATCCCGTCGAGAATGTCTTCTCTTTCATATGCTCGTCCAACAATAATATCAAAAGGTGATTACTCCTGTTACTTGTTGAAGGTAATGGTATCTTTAAATATGTAATTGTTCCGTAACCGAAATACAAACCACGCTATTTACATAGGGTTTACTTTCGGCGTAGCTGAAATGATGAGCCATTAGATTTTTAACGAGCGTTAACTACCCCCCGCTAGTTAGCAGGGGGTAGGGAAGAGGTAGCTTGCTACCCCTCCCCCACCACAAACCTGTGAGTTGTCCCACTTCACTTTTTGGCTCGGACGAAGACAGACGTTGCTGTTTTTCGTCCTCGTTAATGACAGCCTCAATTTGTTTTTTTACTTTTTCTAGTTCTGTGTGCTTGGAAGTTGGCCTCGACTGTTGTCATCGTTATGCGCAAGTGCCCTGGACTCGCTGGCCGCCCTTGTGGGAGTCAGCGGAGGACACCGATCCTCACACCCTTTGACCGCAGTGCCAAAGCCGATGGTGTGATAGAGAGAATACGTGCAGTGAGTGTAGGGAGTGGTCTGCCTCCCAGTGGGAGAAGTTCGGACGCCGGCGTAAGAAGAAGTCTAAGAGAGACCGTTCTCCTTCAGGGCAACCTTGAAGAAGGAAGGCTCCAAGGACTCCTCTTCCGCCGCCCGAACCTCCTCCGAAGCTCCCACTCGATCGATCTCTCGTAAGAGGCTGCCGAGTGGTAGCGCAGGCCCTAGTGGTGTTTCCCGACCTCGGGGTGCGGGAGAGGGCGTTGCCTCCCTTAGCGTGGCAGCTCCCTCTTTTCCTCCGGGGGAGGATAATTTGGATTTTGATGAATTTGACCAAACTGTTGCTAATAATGATTTGTTTCAGCTTTGGGCTTTCTTGGGGCTTAAGGGCACGCCCTCCAAGGAAGCCCTGTTTGACCTGATCCAGTTGGGGGCTGCGGTCAAACAGTCGCCGGTAATACCGGAGGTATTCCCTTCGGATTTTGTCGACACTGTTTTGCCCGAGGCTTCCGACGGGTCTGGTCAAACCCTTGATACTGCTCCTGTTGCGGACGTTGCTGATGGCTCTTCTCCTCCCTCCGAAGATCCTCCGAGGGGGGAGGGGAGTCCCACGGTCTCTCCTGCGGGCGGGTCTCCCCCTCGGGGGAGCGAGCTGACAGAGACTCCTCTTCGGAGGACTGATGACCCGGACGCCCTTCCTTGTGGTCGTATTCGACGTAAGGCCCGCCGGCCTCTTCGCAGCAGAGGACTTCCTTCTCCCTATAAAGGAGTTTGGAGGTGCCTCTTTGGGTCGTATTCTCCTGATCCTCCCCGTCAGGAGCAGCCCGTCACAACAGCGCCCCTTGACCTCTCCGCGGATCGTTCGCGATCCCCTACGCCTGCCAGACCTTCCGACCTGCCTTCTCTGTTCCTGGCTGCAGATGCGGTTTGGGCGCCTTCTCACCCTGTTATCCAACAGGCACCGATCCCTTCGGGGTAAAGGGACTCTACTCACGGTGGGGGTAAGTCCCTTGCACGTCAGGGTTCCCCTGCGCCCACCTGCGCGTTCGCGTGCAGTAGCGCTCAAGCGCTCCCCAGAGTTACAATCTTCAGACTTAACTTGCCAGCGCTCTCCTGTTCGGCAGCGATCACCTGCTCGCCAGCGCTCTCCTGCGTGGCAGCGATCACCTGCTCGCCAGCGCTCTCCTTCTCGCAGGTCTCCTGCGAAGCAGCGCCCTCATGTTCCTGATGTGCGCAAGGCGCACCCACGTTCTCCTGAGCGCCATCGTTCTCCTGTGCGCAGTCGCGCTACTGCTCAACCTGTTCCTGATGTGCGCCCAGCGCGCCAACGATCATCACCGCATCCATGATCACCTGATCTGGACTTAGGCAAGGGTACTAACCCGTCGCCTCGCCCACGCGTCCCTGCGCGCCCTTCTGCTCCGGCGCAACAGCGAGCTAAAGCTCCTGTTCGCGAGCGTTCGCCTGCGCGTTCGTCCACCTCTTCAGATGTGTGCAGTAATCTTACTGCGAGCTAACGTTCTCCTGCGCGTACACGCGATCACTCGCCTGTGCGCAAGCGCTCTCCTGAGCGCCCTCGCCCTCTTCAGTCTGATCGCCCCAGGTCTCCGACTCGCCCGGGCGATAAATTGCCTGCGCGCAGTCGTTCGCTTGTTCGTGGTACGCGCCATCGTTCTCCGGAACGCACGCGACATCGCTCACCATCGCGCTAGCGCTCTCCGCCTGGCAAACACTCGCCAAGTCACTCGCGACTTTTTTCGCCTGGCCATCGTCGTTCTCCTACGCGCCGCCGTCGATCGCTTAGTGCTCAGCGCACTCCTTCACCCGCGCAGTCTCGTGCTCCTTCACATGCGCGCCAACGTGTTCTAACTGTCAGAGGCGTGGAGGAGGAGTACAGGTGGCTACATAATCAAGTCAGGCGGCAGACCAGAAATGCTGTAAAGATAAAGGAGAAAGAAATATCGAGTCATGTGAAAGATAATCCCAAGATTTTTTGGAATTATGTTACATCTAAAACAAGAACAAAGTCAGGTATAGGTGACCTGTATGACAGAAATGAAAAAACAAGTACCACAACTAACAACAAGGAGAAGGCAGATATTTTATCAAAACAGTTTTCCGGGGTATTTATCAGAGAACCGGAAGGGGAAATACCAGAGGCTACAGCAAGAGAAGTACCTGTCATTAAAGGAGTGGATATCACCCACGCAAAAATAAGGAAAGTAATCCAGAAACTCAAAAAGAACAAATCACCCGGTCCAGATGGAATACATCCAAGGATTGTAAAGGAACTGATGGAAGAACAATTGGAACCACTTAGGATATTGTTCAACAGCTCACTACAGGAGGGTGTGGTACCAGAGGAATGGAGAATTGCACATATTACTGCCTTATTCAAAAAAGGAAATAAGAAAGATCCTGGAAATTACAGACCGGTCAGCCTTACAAGAGTCATTTTTAAGCTTATGGAATCACTACTCAAAGAAGAAATATTAACACATATGAAGAAAAACATGTTTAGCAAGAGACAGTTTGGATTTATATCTGGGAGATCAACAGCATTACAGCTCATTAAAGTGTTGGATAACTGGACGTGTGCACTTGATGAGGGGATGGCAGTGGATGTGGTTTACTGTGACTTCATGAAGGCTTTTGACCGCGTACCACAGAAAAGGCTGATGAGAAAAGTTGCCAGCTATAATATCCAAGGGAAGTTACTGAACTGGATCCAGGGTTTCTTAACAGGGAGAAGGCAGAGAGTTTTAGTGAACGGTGAGGCATCAGATTGGGAAGAGGTTATTAGTGGAGTAACCCAGGGCTCGGTACTGGGTCCTTTGCTGTTTGTTCTGTTCATAAATGATCTACCTGAAGTGGTTAAGCACGGCAGCGAGGTGTTTTTGTATGATGACGACACTAAAGTGTTCCGGAAGATTCAGGATGTGGAAGATTGCAACAGACTGCAGGGGGACCTAGACGAGCTTAGAAAATGGACAGAGAAATGGCTTTTGTTCTTCCATCCAGAGAAGAGCAAATACATGAGAATTGGCAACACCTCAGTAGACGATAATGGCTACATCATGTACAACAACATCAGCAAGACCAGAACGGAAAGAGACATTGGTGTAGTCATAGACGACAAACTTACTTTAGCTGACCATCTGGCTGAGAAAATAGAGAAGGCAAATAAGATAGTGGGCCTCATTAGGAGAACTTTTGTACACCTGGAACCAGCAACATTTAAGCCTCTCTTCACATCCTTGGTACGGCCACACCTAGAATATGCCAACCAGTGTGGTGCCCACATCTTATCAAGGATATCAATGCAATAGAAAATGTGCAAAGGAGAGCATCGAAACTGGTGCCATGTCTCAAGGAACTGCCATATGAGGAGAGACTTTAGAGATTAGATCTACCATCATTAGCGTACAGGAGATCGAGAGGAGATCAGATTGAAACATTTAAGATCGTCAACAACAAGTATGATAAGGAGTGTACTGAGGGTCTTTTCAGGATGAGGGAGGATAGTGTGACAAGGGGCCATGATAAGAAATTATTCAAGACAAGAGCCAGGCTGAACAGTTGCAAATACTCCTTCCCTAACCGCATGGTTAACGTTTGGAACAATTTGCCGGACGAGGTGGTACACTCAGAGACAGTGACACAGTTTGAGTCAAGACTTGATAAATTTTGGAAAACACAGGATAAAAAATTCAATTATAAAGCTCAGATGAACACCACGTGCCACCGCCACCCACATAGTGTCCTGGCTACCATACTGGAGCCACAGGCCCCCTAGGGCCTCTTCCAGGAAAACATCTGTAAGAATATAGGCAGTCTATGGAACATTGTCCTACTTGCTAGAGTAATGTCCCTGCCCTTTGCCTATGCCATTCATGAGTAGCCTTTACACCTTGAAACTCTCAGGGTTGTGGTGACTAATGAGGTAACGTTCCTGACAGGTGAACGCCAGACTGGGGTTAGAGTCCCGCTCAAACTCGATAGTTCCTTCGGTTGCTGCAACCTCACCATCCTTGTTAGCTAAGGAGGGTGAGTTTGAGGTAGCCTATAGGTCTATTTGCTGAGTCATCAACAGCCATTGTCTGTCCCTCCTTGCTCCTAGCTTTGTGTGGAGAGGGTCTTGGGTGTTGATCATATGTATATATGATCAGTCTCTAGGGCATTGTCCTGCTCGATATGGCAATGTCACTGTCCTTGATTCTGTCATTCATGAGTGGCCTTTGAAACCTTAAAAAAACTGCCGTACATCGACACGAGACTTGGGTAGTTACAGATTATTATTATTATTATTATTATTATTATTATTATTATTATTATTATTATTATTATTAGCCAAGCTACATCCCTAGATGGAAAAGCAAGATGCTAAAGGCCCAAGGGCTCCAATAGGGAAAAATAACCCAGTGAGGAAAGGAAATAAGGAAATAAATAAATGAAGAGAACAAATTAACAATAAATCATTCTAAAAATAGCAACAACGTCAAAACAGATATGTCATATATAAACTATAAAAAGACTCGTGTCAGCCTGGTCAAAATAAAACATTTTCTGATTTAAAGTTACCAGAGCCAAGATGCACATCGACTGCGGGTTCTAGACCATTCAGATATGTGGCCCAGTGTATAACGAACTCCCACTTGACGTCAGAGGGACTGTTTATATATAAGCTTTCAAGAATTTGAAGTTCTATATTCATTCTTGTTTCATTTTTCTAAAAATCCTTTACAAGGAAGATTTGACAATTAACGTGGACTGTGCTGTATAATTCTCTGAAGACCTTAACGTTGTTAACGGCAAATAAATGCCGTTTCAAAGGTCTTGCTTGGTGTGACAAGACAGATAACATCCCATAAAGTGAAGTAAAAGATAAAAAAGTGAACTGTCTGCATCGATTGTTTTCGTTACAATGACCTTTAAAGTAAAAACAGCACTGTCGTCTAGTTAAAATTGTTTCTAGAATAAAAAAGCGAAAGGGTAATACAGAATACCTTTAGCGAAGACATGATCTCGGAGATTTACTAATAATATAACAAGTTTGAGAGAAAAATGATCATTGGTCTGAAGAGACAACCAGTAGGAAAATCTTATGTAGAAGTGTCTTATCCATGTCCGTTGAAATTTCATATAGTTTGTTTATTTCCAATTTTTCCATATTTCCTTTCCTCTCTGGGCTATTTTCCCTGTTGGGACCATTGGGGTATAATATAAAAAAAGTACGCCAATATTTTAATGGGTGTAAATTGCCATAAACTAAACTAAATAAAAATAAAACCACCCTTCTCCTTCTGTGATTGATTTCCATAACATTCCAGGCATCGTTTGTCACTTCCAGCCGGTCGGTACCTGGAAGGGAGGGAGTCTTGAAATATTATACGTCCTTCAACGTATTCACCAGTATTGTTTATTTTTCCACCTCGGTAACTTTTCAAAACGTCATTTGGATAGTTTTAATCACATTGCAGCCGTTTGAAAATGTGTGTTGTCAATGAAATTATTCTTTATTCAGAAAATACAGATTGCAAAGCTTAACTGCTTCAAGTAATAACTGGGTCGAAAGCATTGGCAATTGAAGAGCCTATGTCTAAAGTTACTTTGCTTTACTTGAAAGGTTTAACCGGGTGCTGTCACACGCGGAAAGCCTTGTTCCTTGCATAAACTGCAGGATTTGTTTGCCGTATACATGGAGTACTTGAGAGTATCCCAAGATTAGTCTCACGATGGCTGCGGTTTAACTGTCATATTACCCACATTGTCGAAGCACTTGCAAAACAGAAAAGTCTTTTAATTTCTCTAAAGTCTTATCTCAAGTCTTTCAATGCCCACTGGGCTTGTCATGTAGCATTAGGGTTGCATATGTAGAAGCTCTAGAGGCCTCTTTAGAGGTAGTTACAATCCCTCTTTGTAAAGGAAATCGAAGCCGCGGGTGAAAAACCGGTAACCTATCGTATGCTAGTCTCTCTCTCTCTCTCTCTCTCTCTCTCTCTCTCTCTCTCTCTCTCTCTCTCTCTCTCTCTCTCTGATATTCTAGTAGCAGCAGCAGCAGTAGTAGTAGTAGTAGTGTTAGCATTGGTAGTAGCCGAAGCCACAGTAGTATTAGCAGCAGTAGTTGCAACACAGAGAGAGAGAGAGAGAGAGAGAGAGAGAGAGAGAGAGAGAGAGAGAGAGAGAGAGAGAGAGAGAGAAAGAGAGAGAGTGTGTGTGTGTATGTGTGTTTTTCACTACTGGCCTCTATTTACTTATAACGAGGGACCAACGAAACTTTGGATCGTGCGTACATCTTGGCTTCAATAACCAGTTATCTGAAATATTTTTGACGTCCGGTTCTGATAACTTGGGGTTTAATGAACAGCCAACGTATTTCAGGTAGAAAACTCTTTTATTAATTTTACTTTTGTTTATTATGTTTTGTAATCGGATAGGTTGTAATAGTTACAGTAGTCAATCATGGTAATAACAATTAATCATAAGTTTTTTTTTTTTAAAGGATGGTTTAAATGTGATATCCAGCGATTCATGCTACATTATTTATTTGACCTCTGAGAGAGAAATTACAGTTGGGGATCAAGTTGTCATTGATATTTCTTTTATTTTATCTTTTTCCCTAACACTGTGAACTTTGTTTTAACAATAGTACATACACATACATACATATACCAAAGGCACTTCCCCCAACTTTGGGGGGTAGCCGACAACAACAAGAAACAAAACAAAAAAGGGGACCTCTACTCTCTACGTTCCTCCAGCCTAACCAGGAACTCAGCCGAGTTCAGCTGGTACTGCTAGGGTGCCACAGCCCAACCTCCCACATTTCCACCACAGATGAAGCTTCATACTGCTGAGTCCCCTACTGCTGCTACCTCCGCGGTCATCTAAGGCACCGGAGGAAGCAGCAGGGCCTACCGGAACTGCGTCACAATCGCTCGCCATTCATTCCTATTTCTCGCACGCTCTTTTGCCTCTCTCACATCTATCCTCCTATCACCCAGAGCTTTCTTCACACCATCCATCCACCCAAACCTTGGCCTTCCTCTTGTACTTCTCCCATCAACTCTTGCATTCATCACCTTCTTTAGCAGACAGCCATTTTCCATTCTCTCAACATGGCCAAACCACCTCAACACATTCATATCCACTCTAGCCGCTAACTCATTTCTTACACCTGTTCTCACCCTGTCTGTCACCCTGTTTAACAATAGTAAGAACTTTATATCATCAATGACATTTATGGAGAAGTAAAATTGTGTATAATCTGCAACTAGCTTGAACCTCATTGCATGTGTTTGTAATACTTTTGAAACATATAGTATAGATACAAAATATGACTGGACCGAGTACGGTTCCACTGTTTAGCGGTTCATATGATGAAATAGTGTTTCCAATTCGTACATAGTAATTTATGTCAACTAAGTAATCATTTCGATATCCAAAAGCTTCACATATAGTACCAGTGGACCGCAAATCCTTAAGTAGTGGTTCATTTAAATTATTACCTACAAGTTGTAGCACTTTTTCGAAATAAGTTTATATGAACTTGTCTGGATAGTCAGAACCAGTGTAGCTATAGGCCTTGCCACTTTCTCAGAAAAAAGAATAGGATGCTTACTCATTAAAACCTGTATTCAGGCTACTATTCTTAAAGTTATCCGCAAGATTAGAAAAGTGTTTTATATTTCACATTTAAAGAATTCTAGAAATTTATTAGCCAGTTCTTGATCGCTATCTCCAGGGAGATTTTCATTTCCCACTACACCATTTAAGGGACAATAGAACTTATTCAATCAAGTCCGTGTATTTTCAACTTTAATTTCCCTTTTTCTCTAATGTCTCGCCATCGAACCCAGGAGATCTTTACTCAAGTTATAGTCTCTTCCATCAATGGGCACCATTATTAATTTATATTCACCCTATTGTATGCAGTTATTAGGCAATCAACACATATAGACTCCAAGTAAGCGTTAGTTGCCATGACTTCATGGATTATTGGTGACATTTTCTTAGTAACTTCATTAACAAATATAATTTACATGGAGAGATCTTATATCTAAAACTTTTTGTCTTTAGCACTGTGTTTTTCCGTAAGGGTAATAAAAAGTTATAAGTTACGTGTTTTAAATAATACTTAGTAATTTGTTCATAATACTTGGTATGATGCTAATTGCAACATGTTTGATACCATAAATTTTTCTTGAAGTTTTGTCACTTGTGATCAGCAGTCTGGGGTAGAAGTCAGTCTCTCTCTCTCTCTCTCTCTCTCTCTCTCTCTCTCTCTCTCTCTCTCTCTCTCTCTCTCTCTCTCTCTCTCTCTCTCTCTCTCTCTCTCATTACAAATTAGTTTTTGTTGAATACTCTTATGAATTTACAAATTTATCGAGTCTTGTTTGCCCAGTTATTTCTCTTGAAAATTCTTGAAATTACTGTTGTATTTTTACCATAATGTGAAGTTTCCCTTTTAGAATATTAGCGTTTGTAGCTTATGGTAAAATGCTTCTCCAATTAGGATTGTAACATCAGTGATGGTGATGATGACGATCATGATGGTCTGCTTAAACTTCCATAGCTAGAGGTAAAAGGATAATGGTCTCTTCTGCCCTAAAATTAGGCCTGCTGTTGAATACGGTACGTTAGCCTTTGGGTAACAACCCACATGTGTGATGGAAGTATACGTCAATGCATATTTACAAAGTACGAAGAATGGAAGTAAAAGTCCTGATCAATGGGAAAATATTAATGAAATATTACTATTGTTTTTATTTTTAATATGACTTTTAAGTAACACGGATCTCAACGAAAAGGAAATCTTATTTTGTCATTGGCGTTAGAATTTAGTAGAGAGAGAGACTACCTTTAAAATCATTCGTATCTACAGTATTTGTACAGTTTATCCTAAAATCATTCATAGTTAGTTGTAGAGTTTATCTCTAAATAATTTATAATTACTTATAAAATATAATTTTAAATATTTAACTTAGCCGGTGAATATATATATAGCTGCAACTCTGTTGCTCGACAGACAAAAAACTGTAAAAACTCGCCAGCGATCGCTATACAGGTTGCGGGTGTGCCCATCAGCGCCAACTGTCGGCCAGATACCATACTCAATGTAAACAAAGACTCAATTTCTTCTCTGTCGACGTGTCGACAAGACGTACTTTACTCGCTGTTGAAACCTGGAGTTTTTCCCATCATATTTGGTGAAGTACTTTAATTTGGTTTTGAGCTTTCGCTGTGCAGGGTTTTTCTTCAAATAAATCCTTGAACTCTTTTTTTGTATCGGATTCATTGTTGATGACTTAGATCGTTTTTTGGAATTTTCCCTTGACCAATTCAAAATGGCTGACCTTTCACAAGTTCCCAAGTTTAGAAAATGCAATGCTAGGGACTGTTCTAGGCGTCTTCCAAAGGCTTCTCTCGACCCTCACACTGTTTGTTCCAATTGTCGGGGTAAAACCTGTCAATTGGAAGATCGGTGTGAGGAATGCGTGGGCCTTTCGGAATTCGATTTTATCGAATTTGAGAAGTACACACGCAGGCTAGAGAGAGATAGGGTAAGGAGAAGTTCTTCTAGGTCGATAGATTTTTCCTCTCCTCATGCCCCTCAACCTATTCCTTCCCCTGTAGTGGTTGTTCCTAACCCCCCTCCTAGCACTCAGGAACCATCGATGGCTGACATGATGCGTGCTATCCATGCCTTGGGGGAGAGAGTTGAGTCCCTTGCAAGTGACCGCAATCAACTCATGGCGGATGTTAAGGAGCTAAAGTGCCAAAGTGCCGCGGGAAGTGATAAAGTGCCTAGTGAAAGTGTTGTGAACAGTGTTGCGCTTGAGGGTTCGTCTGTTCGTGCCTGTCGTCCTCCTAGTCCGGGACCTCTTGCAAGCTCCCAAGCCCAGGGGAGAAGCAATGTCGTACGACGCATGGGTTCGAGAGGCCTTGATCAGCGAACAGACGTTCCCTCCATGGTATCAGGCGTATCTCCCCAAGATCGCCCCTACCTACGTAAGACGAGAGAGCCCGTTTTTACCTCGTCGTCCGAAGGTGTTTCTCGTAAGAAACTTTGGACCAAGGTCTCACGACCTTTAAAACGTAAGTCGGTCCCTTCAGGACAAGTCCAACGTCCCGGTTGTAGCCACTGGGTCAGTTCGGACTCGTTGCCGTCATCTGATGACTGCTCGCCGCCTAAGAGAGGCAAAGCGGTACCGCCTCAGTCGCTAACCCCGTCTGTTGCCGCACCTGCTCCCGTAGACCCTAAATGGGCTTTGCTGCAAGACATGCAGTCCAAGCTTGCGTCCTTGATGGAGGACTTTAATGCGGAGAAGGTTGCTGCTGAACCTTCTGACCAACAACCATCCAAGCGGTCTGTTGTGCGTCCTGTTGACGCTGAGGTAACTTTCTCGCGTCTACCAGTTGAGGTGGTTCCTCCACCGATGCGACCCAGTGTGGGTTGCCAGCCGCATGTTGACGTTAGGCGACGCACGGAGGTGGTTGTTGACGTTCAGGACGTTCAGCAACCATCAGAGGTGACTTGTTTTGATGCGGTGCGTCAACCTCCGCAACCCGGTATGGTGTTGACTGCACAACCCAGACGGTCTAGACAGTCTCGGGTGGACGCTGTGCGTCCTCGCGCACCCATGGTTGTTGACAGTTCACAGACTGTGCAGCAGTTCCATGACGTTGCGTCCGGCTCCGTCACGCATGCACCAGTGGGACCGGACTCAGCGAGCCAGACGTTGCCCACTCCGTTGCCGTTTCCTCATCAGTTTTCGGATGAGGAACTATCAGATGAGGACGTTGCTGAACCACAAGACGATCAACCTTCAGAACTGGACGAGCCTAAAGCAACTCAACCATCATTGGACTTTAGAAAAGTCATGGCTGTATTCAAGGAGTTGTTTCCTGACCACTTTGTTTCTGTGGCTCCTCGTTCGCCGCCGTCAGAGTTTGTATTAGGCGTGCCTGCTACCGCACCTGCCTTTACTAAACTCGTTCTCTCACGCTCATCCAAGAGAGCTTTGCGGCTGTTGGGAGACTGGTTAGAGTCTAAGAAGAGTTTAGGGAAGACAGCATTTGCCTTTCCCCCATCTAAACTCTCTTCTAGATCGAGCGTCTGGTATGCCACGGGAGAAGTTCTCGGCTTGGGAGTTCCTGCCTCTGCCCAGGGCGAATTCTCAAGTCTTGTAGACTCTCCCCGCCGCCTTGCCATGAGACGCTCGAAGATTTGTTGGTCATCATCGGACCTGGACCACCTTCTTAAAGGGATATTTAGGGCTTTCGAAGTCTTTAACTTTTTAGACTGGTGCTTAGGAGCCCTGAGCAGGAAAATCTCTTCTACAGATAAGGATATTTCCTTGCTCATTATGTCCTGCATGGACAAGGCCGTCCGTGATGGGTCCAATGAGCTAGCTGCCTCATTCACGTCCGGAGTCCTGAAGAAGCGAGAGTCTCTCTGTTCTTTCCTGTCTGCTGGAGTTACGCCATGCCAGAGATCTGAGCTTCTCTTTGCTCCCCTTTCCAAGTGCCTGTTTCCTGAAGTCTTGGTAAAGGAAATTGCCTCATCGTTAGTTCAGAAGGACACCCACGATCTAGTTGCGTCCTCGGCTCGCAAAGCTCCCCCTTTGCCTACATTGTCTGCTAGACCGAGGATAGACACTCCAGCGTCTCGCTTTATTCCGCCATTTCGTGGCAGAGCCTCCAGCAGAGGAGGTGCTCGTGCCGAAGGGAAGCAAGGGAAGAGGAAAGGACCCAAGTCCTCCAAGGGCAGAGTCTGACTGCCCGCAACTTCAGACAGCAGTGGGAGCCAGACTCAAGAACTTCTGGCAAGCCTGGGAGAAGAGAGGCGCAGATCAACAATCTGTGAAGTTACTCAGAGAGGGGTACAAAATCCCTTTTGTACGCAAACCCCCTCTAGCGACGTCCCCCATCGATCTCTCTCCCAGGTACAGAGAGGAAGAAAAGAGACAAGCCCTGAAACTGGAAGTGTCTCTTTTGCTAGAGAAGGGAGCGGTGGTCAAAGTCTCGGACCGTCGATCACCGGGATTTTACAACCGTCTCTTCCTAGTTTCAAAGAAGACAGGAGGTTGGAGACCGGTGCTAGACGTCAGTGCTCTGAATGTCTTTGTCACAAAGACGAAGTTCTCCATGGAGACCACAAAGTCAATCTTAGCAGCGGTCAGAAAGGAAGACTGGATGGTCTCGCTAGACCTAAGGGACGCCTACTTCCACATCCCCATTCACTCAAACTCCCAACCTTTTCTGAGATTCGTCTTCGAAGATGTGGTTTACCAGTTTCGGGCCCTGTGCTTTGGCCTAAGCACAGCTCCTCTCGTGTTTACGAGGCTGATGAGGAATGTGGCCAAATTCCTCCACTTATCGGACATCCGAGCCTCCCTTTATTTGGACGACTGGCTTCTCAGAGCCTCTTCCAGTCGTCGCTGTCTGAAGGATCTCAAGTGGACTCTAGATCTGACCAAGGAATTGGGACTCCTAGTCAATTTGGAATAGTCGCTGCTGGTCCCATCCCAAACTATTCTGTATTTAGGGATGGAGATTCACAGTCTAGCTTTTCGGGCTTTTCCGTCGGCCCCCAGAATAGATCAAGCCCTGCTATCCATCCAGAAGATGCTGAAGAAGGAACGCTGCTCAGTCAGGCTGTGGATGAGTCTAGTAGGGACGCTGTCATCCCTGGAACAATTTGTATCACTAGGAAGACTACACCTCCGTCCTCTTCAATTCCATCTGGCTTTTCACTGGAAAAAGGACAAGACGCTAGAGGCGGTCTCGATCCCGATTTCCGGAAAGATAAAGTCTTGTCTGACTTGGTGGAAGGACAATATCAACCTAAGAGAGGGTCTTCCCCTGGCTGTTCAGACTCCCAACCACGTTCTCTTCTCGGACGCATCGGACTTGGGCTGGGGCGCGACACTGGACGGTCGGGAATGCTCAGGTCTGTGGAACTCGAGTCAGAGGAGCATGCATATCAACTGCAAGGAGCTGTTGGCAGTTCATCTGGCCTTGAAAAGCTTCGAGTATCTCCTTCGAGGCAAAGTGGTGGAAGTAAACTCGGAAAACACCACGGCCTTGGCGTACATCTCCAAACAAGGAGGTACCCACTCACTGACGTTGTACGAGATCGCAAGGGACCTGCTCATCTGGTCAAAAGGTCAAGACATCTCCCTAGTAACGAGGTTCATCCAAGGCGACTTGAACGTCATAGCAGATTGTCTCAGTCGGAAAGGGCAAGTAATTCCAACCGAATGGACCCTCCACAAGGATGTGTGCAAGAGACTTTGGGCCACTTGGGGTCAACCAACCATAGATCTCTTTGCAACCTCGCTGACCAAGAGGCTTCCAATCTATTGCTCCCCAGTCCCGGACCCAGCAGCAATACATATAGATGCCTTCCTCCTAGATTGGTCACATCTGGATCTCTACGCATTCCCACCGTTCAAGATTGTCAACAAGGTACTGCAGAAGTTCGCCTCTCACGAAGGGACAAGGTTGACGTTAGTTGCTCCCCTCTGGCCCGCGAGAGAATGGTTCACCGAGGTACTTCGATGGTTAGTAGACGTTCCCAGAAGTCTTCCTCTAAGAGTAGACCTTCTACGTCAGCCACACGCAAAGAAGGTACACCAAAGCCTCCACGCTCTTCGTCTGACTGCCTTCAGACTATCGAAAGACTCTCGAGAGCTAGAGGCTTTTCGAAGGAGGCAGCCAGTGCGATTGCTAGAGCAAGGAGAGCGTCTACCATTAGAGTCTACCAATCGAAGTGGGAAGTCTTCCGAGACTGGTGCAAGTCAGTTTCTGTATCCTCGACCAGTACCTCTGTAGCTCAAATAGTTGATTTTCTCTTATACCTGAGAAAATGACGATCCCTTTCAGCTCCCACTATCAAGGGCTACAGAAGCATGTTGGCATCGGTCTTCCGGCATAGAGGCTTAGATCTTTACAACAATAAAGATCTGCAAGACCTCCTTAAGTCTTTTGAGACCACCAAGGAGCGTCGTTTGGCTACCCCTGGATGGAATTTAGACGTGGTACTAAGATTCCTCATGTCAGACAGGTTTGAGCCGTTACAATCAGCCTCCCTGAAAGATCTCACTCTTAAGACTCTTTTCCTGGTATGCTTAGCCTCGGCTAAAAGAGTCAGCGAGATTCATGCCTTCAGCAAGAACATCGGATTTTCGTCGGAAAAAGCTACTTGTTCGCTGCAACTTGGTTTTCTAGCCAAAAATGAACTTCCTTCTCGGCCTTGGCCTAAATCTTTCGATATTCCCAGCTTATCGGAGATCGTAGGCAATGAACTAGAAAGAGTCTTATGCCCTGTTAGAGCTCTTAAGTTCTATTTAAATCGTACTAAACCTTTACGAGGCCAATCTGAAGCTTTATGGTGTTCAGTTAAGAAACCATCTTTGCCTATGTCAATGAATGCTTTGTCATACTTTATCAGATTGTTAATACGAGAAGCTCATTCACATCTGAGTGAGGAAGACCGATCTTTGCTTAAGGTGAAGACGCACGAAGTTAGAGCTGTAGCAACTTCCGTGGCCTTTAAGCAAAATAGATCTCTGCAAAGTATAATGGACGCAACCTATTGGAGAAGCAAGTCAGTGTTCGCGTCATTTTACTTGAAAGATGTCCAGTCTCTTTACGAGAACTGCTACACACTGGGACCATTCGTAGCAGCGAGTGCAGTAGTGGGTGAGGGCTCAACCACTACAATTCCCTAATTCCATATCCTTTTAATCTGTCTCTTGAAATGTTTTTAATGTTGTTTTTTATGGGTTGTCCGGAAGGCTAAGAAGCCTTTCGCATCCTGGTTGATTTGGCGGGTGGTCAAAGTCATTTCTTGAGAGCGCCCAGATTAGGGGTTTGATGAGGTCCTGTTGTATGGGTTGCAGCCCTTGATACTTCAGCTCCTAGGGGTCTGTCAGTATCCTAAGAGGATCGCGAGGCTCCGTAAGGAAGACGTACTTACAAGGCAGAGTAATCGTCTAAGTCGACTTCCTTACCAGGTACCTATTTATTTTGTTTTTGTTATATTGATAACTTCTAAAATGAAATAAAAACTCTTAGCTTATATGATGTAAACATATTTAACTGGTCTCTACCCACCATCCTGGGTGTGAATCAGCTATATATATTCACTGGCTAAGTTAAATATTTAAAAATGATATTTTAATTATAAAATAAAGTTTTGAATATACTTACCCGGTGAATATATAAATTAAACGACCCTCCCTTCCTCCCCAATAGAGACGCAGTGGGATGAGAAGAAATTGAGTCTTTGTTTACATTGAGTATGGTATCTGGCCGACAGTTGGCGCTGATGGGCACACCCGCAACCTGTATAGCGATCGCTGGCGAGTTTTTACAGTTTTTTGTCTGTCGAGCAACAGAGTTGCAGCTATATATATATTCACCGGGTAAGTATATTCAAGAATTTATTTTATAATTAAAATATCATTTTTCAAGATTTTGTGAAAATTATTCGTAGTTTAGTTAGTTTTAAATTCTAAAATTTTCTGTCTGTCGAGTTTTATAACTTTACTTTTATGAGTAATTCTGTTGATCTATTTATTTACCCGTCAGGTTTTATGGAAAATAATTTGGTCTTTAGAACTGCAGTTACACCACAGTGTTTTGTGTTATTTTTTTACATGTAGTTTTTAAAAATAATTATTCCTGTAAGTGCTATGAGGTACTTTAAAGTTTTCGGTTACATTTCTTCATATCTAGGTTTGGGAGAAATAATCGAAGTCTTTCATATGTGTAATAGTTACGTTTTAGTTTTGAAATTTCTTTTGCAAGCAGTTTGGGATATTCAAGAGCAGTTCAGTTACATTTGAATTTCTCATTTTAAGGTTTTAGGAGAAATAATTTATTCTTAAGAGTAGTTCTATTAATTTTACCTGTTTCCATAATTTATCGATCATATTTAAAAAGGATGAAAATAGTTCTTGAAGTGTGTTAAAATGCAGAGGGAAAGATAAACCTTGGTTCAATGATAATGATAGATGCGCGTATTTGGAGAAGCAGGAGACGTATCATCTTTGGAACGGTAACAGATCGAGATGTGATTTCTGTATAAGTTTATTTTGCCAAGTAATATTTCTAGTGACATTTTACTATAATATTTGCATTGATTTATCTTATATTGCCTTGAAATGTTTCAAATAATTTTCCCATTAGATATATTTTTGCTTAATGAAACAAGTTTTTCAAAATATTAACTATCTTACAGATGTTGATGTAACAACTGGCCAATCGTTAGATGGTCTCATCTCTTCGCCAATCGAGAATATTCCTCCATCATCGAGAACAATGACACCAACAAGTTATTAGGTTGCAATTAACGTGAAGGTCTTAAATACTGAAGAATGAAACCATGACTTAATTTATCGCCTTTTCGCCGTCATAGATTATTGGCATGAAGGTAGTATTGGTCATCATCATAATGAGAATCAAAATCCTCCCCCGGAGAAGGAGGGGAAGCCGCCCCGCTATGGGAGGCAACACCCTCTCCCGCACCCCGAGATCGGGAAACAGAACAATGGCCTACGCTACCACTCGCCGGTCTCCCATGAGAGGCCGACCGAGTGGGAGCTTCGGAGGAGGTTTGGGCGGCGGAAGAAGAGTCCTTGGAGCCTTCTTCCTTCAAGGCGACCCTTGAAGGAGAAAGGTCTCTCTTGGACTTCTTCTTACGCTGCCGGGCAAACCTCTCCCACTGGGAGGTAGACCACTCCCTGCGCTCACTACACGTTAAGTCTCTAGCACACCGTTGACCTCGACACTGCGTGCAAAGGGTGTGAGGATCCGTCTCGACCGCCGACATGAAGGTATCACAGGGGCGGGTGGAGAGTCCAGGGCATTTGCGCATAATTGCAATGAAGGTAGAGGCCAACTTCCAAACACACAAAGTCTGAGAAAAAGAAAAATGATATTTTAATTATAAAATAAATTTTTGAATATACTTACCCGGTGAATATATAATAGCTGCTGCTCCAGCGGCTCGACCGAAAACACACAAAAACTCGCGAGCGATCGCTATGAAGGTTGCGGGTGTGCCCACCAGCGCCAACTATTGGCCAGATACCACATATGCATGTAAACAAGCCTCAATTCTTCTCATCCCGCTGCGTCTCTATTGGGGAGGAAGGGAGGGCCTTTAATTTATATATTCACCGGGTAAGTATATTAAAAAATTTATTTTATAATTAAAATATCATTTTTAAATATTTAACTTAGCCGGTGAATATATAATAGCTGATTCACACCCATGGTGGTGGGTAGAGACCAGAGTTAATTAAGTTTACAGCGTATATGCTTGGAGTTTTTGACAGTTATAACATAACAAAACCCAAATATATAGGTACCTGGTAAGGAAGTTGACTTAGACGATTACTCTGCCTTGTTAGTCTGTCTTCCTCACGAAGCCCAGCGATCCTCTTAGGATGCTGAAAGACTCCCAGGAGCTGAAGTATCAAGGGCTGCAACCCATACAACAGGACCTCATCAAACCCCTAATCTGGGCGCTCTCAAGAAATGACTTTGACCACCCGCCAAATCAAAAAGGATGCGAAAGGCTTCTTAGCCTTCCGTACAACCCAAAAACAAGATTAAAAACATTTCAAGACACAGATTAAAAGGATATGGAATTAGGGTAATGTAGTGGTAGAACCCTCACCCACTACTGCACTCGCTGCAACGAATGGACCCAGTGTGTAGCAGTCCTCGTAAAGAGTCTGGACATCTTTTAAGTAAAATGACGCGAATACCGACTTGCTTCTCCAAAAGGTCGCGTCCATAATACTTTGCAGAGATCTATTTTGCTTAAAGGCCACGGAGGTTGCTATAGCTCTTACTTCGTGTGTCTTAACCTTAAGCAAACATCGGTCTTTCTCATTCAAGTGAGAATGAGCCTCTTCGTATTAAAAATCTGATAAAATATGACAAAGCATTCTTTGACATAGGCAATGATGGTTTCTTGACTGAGCACCATAATGCCTCAGATCTACCTCGTAAGGACTTAGTACGGGCTAAGTAGAACCTAAGAGCTCTAACTGGACATAGCACTCTTTCCAGTTCGTTGCCTACGATCTCTGATAAGCAAGGTATATCAAAAGATAGGCCAAGGACGAGAAGGCAGTTCATTTTTGGCCAGGAAACCAAGTTGAAGTGAACATGTGGCTTTTTCTGTAGAAAAGCCGATGTTCTTACTGAAGGCATGAAGTTCACTGACCTTTTTTGCCGAAGCCAAGCACACTAGGAAAAGTGTCTTGAGGGTGAGATCCTTCAGGGAGGCTGAATGTAATGGCTCAAACCTGTCTGACATGAGGAACCTTAGGACCACGTCTAAGTTCCATCCAGGAGTCGCCAAACGACGTTCCTTAGAGGTCTCGAAAGACTTAAGGAGATCTTGAAGATCTTTATTGTTGGAAAGATCTAAGCCTCTATGACGAAAGACCGAAGCCAACATGCTCCTGTAGCCCTTATCGTGGGAGCTGAGAGGGAGCGAACATTTCTCAGATGTAAGAGAAAATCTGCGATTTGGGCTACAGAGGTACTGGACGAGGACACAGATGCTGACTTGCACCAGTCTCGAAAGACTTCCCACTTCGACTGGTATACTCTAATGGTAGAAGCTCTCCTCGCTCTTGCAATCGCACTGGCTGCCTCCTTCGAAAAGCCTCGAGCTCTTGAGAGTCTCTCGATAGTCTGAAGGCAGTCAGACGAAGAGCGGGGAGGCTTTGATGAACATTCTTTACGTGGGGCTGACGTAATAGATCTACCCTTAGAGGAAGACTTCTTGGAAAGTCTACCAGCCATCGAAGTACCTCGGTGAACCACTCTCTCGCGGGCCAGAGGGGAGCAACCAACGTCAACCTTGTCCCTTCGTGAGAGGTGAACTTCTGCAGTACCTTGTTGACAATCTTGAATGGTGGGAATGCATATAAGTCCAGATGAGACCAATCTAGTAGAAATGCGTCTATGTGTATTGCTTCTGGATCTGGGACTGGAGAGCAATAGATTGGAAGCCTCTTGGTCATCGAGGTGGCAAAGAGGTCTATGGTGGGTTGACCCCAAGTCGCCCAAAGACTCTTGCACACGTCCTTGTGGAGGGTCCATTCCGTGGGAATCACCTGACCCCTCCGACTGAGACAGTCTGCCAAGACGTTCAAGTCCCCCAGGATAAATCTCGTTAACAGGGAGATGCCTCGATTTCTTGACCAAATGAGCAGGTCCCTTGCGATCTCGTACAGCTTGAGGGAGTGTGTGCCTCCTTGCTTGGAGATGTACGCCAAAGCTGTGGTATTGTCGGAGTTGACCTCTACCACTTTGTTTCGACGGAGACTTTCGAATTTCATCAAGGCCAAGTGGACTGCCAATAGCTCCTTGCCGTTGATGTGCATGCTCTTCTGACTTGAGGTCCACAGACCTGAGCATTCCCGACCGTCCAGGGTCGCACCCCAACCCAAATCCGACGCGTCTGAGAACAACACGTGGTTTGGGTTCTTGACTGCTAGGGATAGTCCCTCTCTCAGACTGATATTGCTATTCCACCATTTCAGGCATGCCTTTACTGGTTCGGAGACCGGGATTGATACCGTCTCTAACGTCTTGTCCTTGTTCCAGTGAAAGGCTAGATGGAACTGGAGAGGCCGAAGGTGTAGTCTTCCTAGCGAGACAAACTACTCCAGGGATGATAGAGTTCCTACGAGACTCATCCAATTCCTGACTGAGCACCGTTCTCTCTTCAGCATTAGTTGGACTTTGAGCAGGGCTTGATCTATTCGGGTGGCAGACGGAAAAGCCCGAAAAACTGGACTGCGAATCTCCATCCCTAAATATAGAATAGTTTGGGATGGGATTAGTTGGGACTTTTCTAGGTTGACCAAAAGTCCCAATTCCTTGGTCAGACCCAACGTCCAATGAAGATCCTGCAGACAGCGATGACTGGACGATGCCCTGAGAAGCCAGTCGTCCAAGTACAGGGAGGCTCGGATACCCGATAAATGGAGGAATTTTGCCACATTCCTCATGAGCCTCGTAAATACGAGAGGAGCAGGACTGAGGCCAAAGCACAGGGCCCGAAACTGGTATACCACATTCCTGAAAACAAACCTCAGAAACGGTTGGGAATCCGGGTGTATAGGAATGTGGAAGTACGCATCTCGTAGGTCGAGAGAGACCATCCAGTCTCCCTTTCTGACCGCTGCTAAGACGGACTTCGTGGTCTCCATAGTGAACTTTGTTTTCGTAACAAAAATGTTGAGCGCACTGACGTCTAGCACCGGTCTCCAACCTCCTGTCTTCTTTGGGACTAGGAAGAGACGGTTGTAAAACCCCGGTGATTGAAGGTCCGAGACTTTCACCACCGCTCCCTTCTCTAGCAACAGAGACACTTCTTGGTTTAGGGCTTGTCTCTTTGACTCCTCTCGGTACCTGGGAGAGAGGTCTATGGGAGTTGTCACTAGAGGAGGTTTGCGTACAAACGGAATTTTGTACCCCTCTCTGAGCAACCGAACAGACTCTTGGTCTGCGCCCCTCTTCTCCCAGGCCTGCCAGAAGCTCTTCAATCTGGCTCCTACCGCTGTCTGAGGCTGTGGGCAGTCAGACTCAGCCACGTAAGGACTTGGCTCCTCTCTTCTTACCTCTCTTTCCCTCGGCACGAGCGCTTCCCCTGCTGGGAGCTCTGCCACGAAAGGGCGGGATAAATCTGGATGCCGGAGTCTCGATCCTGGGTCTTACAGCAAAGGATGTAGAAGGAGTACCTTTTGCGAGCAGAGGACGCCATCAAGTCATGGGTGTCCTTCTGCACAAGCGAAGAAGCTATATCCTTAACCAGTTGTTGCGGAAACAAGGACGCTGATAAGGGAGCAAAGAGCAGTTCTGATCTCTGACAGTGAGTAACTCCTGGCGAAAGAAAAGAGCAAAGGGAATCTCGCTTCTTTAAGACTCCCGACGTAAATGTGGAGGCGAGCTCATTGGAACCATCGCGGATGGCTTTATCCATACATGACATGATAAGTAAAGAAACATCTCTGTCAGCAGACGAGATTTTCCTACTTAAAGCTCCTAATGACCAGTCAAGAAAGTTGAATACTTCAAAGGCCCTGTATACGCCTTTAAGCAGATGGTCAAGGTCCGAGGAGGACCAACTAATCTTCGAGCGTCTCATGGCTAGGCGGCGGGGAGAGTCTACGAGGCTTGAGAAGTCACCCTGGGCAGAGGCAGGGACTCCCAAGCCGAGAACTTCTCCCGTGGCATACCAGACGCTCGATCTAGAAGAGAGCTTTGAAGGAGGGAAGGCAAAGGCCGTCTTCCCCAAACTCCTCCTGGTATCCAACCAGTCGCCTAAAAGTCGTAAAGCCCTCTTGGAAGAGCGAGAAAGCACTAGCTTAGTAAAGGCTGGCATGTTAGCAGGTAAGCCTAGAGCAAACTCAGACGGTGGCGAACGAGGAGCAACGGTAACAAAGTGATCGGGATAAAGATCCTTGAAAATCAACATGATTTTCTTAAAGTCCATCGAAGGAGGAACCGTCTTAGGTTCGTCTACATCTGAAGGATGATCATCATGATGAGGATCAGCAACGTCCTCATCTGAAGGATCTTCGTCCGACAACTGCTGAGTAACAAGCAAAGGGGAGACCTGCCTTGGCGGCAATGCTTGACACGCAGAGTCCACACGCACTGGTGCATCAGTAGCAGTCCAGGACGCTACGTCATGTAACTGCTTAACAGCCTGACTGTCAACAACAACAGGAGCGGGAGGACGCTCGACGTCAACTTGAGACTGCCTTGACTGCCTAGACTGAGCAGTCAAAACAACTCTTGACTGCGGTGCTTGACGCTCAGCGTCAAAACAAGTCAACTCCGCTGGTTGGCGAACGTCCTGAACGTCAACAAGAGCATTAGGAAGCGGCTGAACGTCCATATGCGGCTGAATGACAACACGGGACTGCATCGAGTGAGGCTCTACAAAGCGTGACTGACGTGACTTAGTAACGCCAACGTCAACAGGACGAGCAAAGGCTCGTTTTGGAGGCCGAAGGCCAGGATCTCAATTAGCTAAGCGGCGAGGATCATCGTGAACCTTTTCAGCAGAATAGTCTTCCATAAGGGAGGCGAGCTTGATCTGCATGTCTTGCAGTACAACCCATTTAGGATCAACGGGAATGGGTGCGGTAAAAGACGAGGGTAACGTCTGTGACTGCAAAACCTTGCCTACACCAAGACTCTAGGAGCCTGTGTAACGTTTCTGCTTAGGCGGCGAGCAGTCTTCCGATGACTGCAAAGGGTCAGAGCTGTCCCAATGGCTACAACCAGGATGCTGGACCTGTCCTGAAGGGACCGACTTTCGCTTTAAGGGCCTTGAAACCTTGCTCCACGGTTTCTTATGCGAAAAGCCTTCGGATGACGAGGAGAAAATGGTCTCTCTCGTCTTATGGTAGGGGCGGTCTTGATGAGACACGCCTGAAACCATAGAGGGAATGTCTGTTCGCTGATCAAGGCCTCTCGAACCCATAAGTCGTACGAAATTACTTCTCCCCTGGGCTTGGGAGCTTGCAAGAGGTCCCGGACTAGGCGAACGACAGGCACGAACAGACGAACCCTCGGTCGCAACACTGATAACACTTTGCGCACTAATCACTTTCCCACGATTTTCCACTGTGGCACTCTGACACTTTAACTCTTTAACGTCAGCCATGAGTTGATTACGATCTGTAGCTAACGACTCAACTCTTTCGCCCAAAGCATGAATGGCACGTAACATATCCCGCATTGATGGTTCCTGAGTGCTAGTAGAGGGTTCAGGCACAACTACTACAGGGGAAGGATTAGGTTCAGGGGCATGGGGAGAGGAAAAATCTACCGATCTAGAGGAATTTCTCCTTACCCTATCTCTCTCTAGCTTACGAGAATACTTGTCATATTCAAGCCAATCGAATTCCGAAAGGCCCACGCACTCCTCACACCGATCTCCTAATTGACAGGTTTTACCCCGACAATTAGAACACACAGTATGTGGGTCGAGAGAGGCCTTTGGAAGACGCCTATTGCAATTCCTAGCATTACACTTACGAAATCTAGGAATTTGAGAAGGGTCAGCTATTTTGAAAAAGTCAAAGAAAGTCCAAAAAACAATCTAAAGTCATCAACAATTAAATCTGTCCAAAAAAGAGTTCAAGAGTTTAAGTTGAGGATAAAACACCTGCACTGCGAAAGCTCAAACCAAAATGAAGTACTTCACCAAGTCTGTTGAAAAACTCCAGGTTAACAGCGAGTAATGGTACGTCTTGTCGTTCAGACCGACAGAGAAGAATTGAGGCTTGTTTACATGCATATGCGGTATCTGGCCGATAGTTGGCGCTGGTGGGCACACCCGCAACCTTCATAGCGATCGCTCGCGAGTTTTTGTGTGTTTTCTGTCGAGCCGCTGGAGCAGCAGCTATTATATATTCACTGGCTAAGTTAAATATTTAAAAAACAGATTAAGGCTGTCAAAAGCGAGGATGAAAGACAGACACGTCTGCTCATCGTCCGGGCCAAAAGTGAAGTGAGACAATTCACTGGTGTGTGGGGGGGAAGGGTAGCAAGCTACCCCTTCCCCTACCCCCTTGCTAAATAGCGCGGGGTAGTTAACCCTCATTAAAAATCTATTGGCTCGTCATTTTCAGCTACGCCGAAAGTAAACCCTATGTAAATAGCGTGGTTTGTACAGGGGTACCTCTACATACGAATTTAATCCGCTCCACAGCCGACTTCGGATGTAGAAAATGTTCGGATGTCGAAACGAATTTTCCCATAAGAATACATTGAAATAGGATTAATCCGTGGTTGAGCCCAAAAACCTATAACTCCTTAATAAATTACTACACATAATTACACATGACAATAATGCACACTAAATTAGATAATAGACATGTAAAAAATAATAATTATCAAAAAATGATATATAAGAAACGGGTTTTTAGCATCACTTTACCTTAGAAAGTCCAGCGCAGGTGTTGTTGGTGTTGCTACGCAGAGAGGAGACGGACAGGCGGCGAGGAGGTAGAGAGGTTAACTACGATAAACGTACACTACCGTAACTTATTCTAACTTACACTAAGTGAACTTTAACCTAACTTGGGTTATTTTTTTATTTTTATATTTTAAATTTTTTTTACATTTTCTTTTTTTCTTTTTAAATGATTAATTTTAATCACTTTCACTCTCTCCACTTAAAATTGATTGAATTTTTTTTCTCTTCACTCTTTGCCATTTTCTTTGAACCACTTCCATTCTCTTCATCACGAGTTCGCTTCGTAGTTTTTTTAAAGAAGCTATTGATAGAAAGTTGCTTGGTACGGCTTTTCAGAATGTTTCGAAAATGAGTTAGGCAAACATCATCGAACTACGCAACTACACAACAAACCTGCAATTTTTTTGGGTGGTATTTGTCGATGAAGTCAACCACGTTTTGATATTTTCCTAACACCTCTTTTATTTGTGCCAAACCTAACACATGTTCTACCTCCTCGATCCCTTCCTCGTCATCACTCATGTGCTCAGACATAGCATGGAGTTCCTTGAGCTCCTCTGTGGTAAGTTCGTCGTGATGTTCGGTGACGAGTTCCGTGATGTCATCTACGTCGACCTCCAGACCCATGGACTTGCCAAGTGAGACGATTTCCTCTAAGTCTTCTGCTGAACCCACCACGGAATCAGGTTCGGGGTCAAAACCTTCGAAATCTCGGGGAGAAACTACATCAGGCCACAGCTTCTTCCAGGCAGAATTGAGGGTTCGTCGAGTTAATCCCACCCAAGCCTGATCTATGATCTTCAAGCAGTGCACGATGTTGAAGTGGCCCCTCCAAAATTCACGCAAAGTTAAGTTTGTGCTTTGCGTGACATTAAAGCACTGCTTGAATAGGTGCTTGGTGCAGAGCTTCTTGAAATTCGAGATGACTTGCTGGTCCATAGGCTGGAGGATAGAGGTGGTATTCAGTGGAAGATACAGCACCTTTATGAACTTGAATTCATCGAAGATATCATCTTCAAGTCCGGGGGGGTGAGCGGGTGCATTGTCAAGGCATAGCAGGCACTTTAAAGGCAATTTCTGCTCATGAAGATATTTCTTCACAGAAGGGCAGAAAACTTGGTTAACCCATTGGACAAAGAACTGCCTAGTGACCCAGGCCTTCGAGTTGGATCGCCAGAAAACGTGAAGCTGGTCCTTATCCACATTCTGTGCCTTAAAGGCCCTAGGGTTCTCCGAATGGTAAACAAGCAAGGGCTTGACTTTAAAGTCCCCACTAGCATTGGCACATAGGGCAAGAGTCAACCGATCCTTCATTGGCTTATGCCCAGGATATTTCTTCTCTTCGTGTACAGGTATTGTTTACTTCGGGTGTCGAAAAAAAAATTGGGTGTAGAGTAGGAACGTGTTCGAATTGTACTTCGCGTGTCAGAAAATTGCTTGAATTTTACTTCGGCTGTTGGAAAATTCGGATGTAGATACATTCGTATGTAGAGGTTCCACTGTATTTCAGTTACGGAACAATGGCTTGTTTTACGATTATATATCGTTTCCCCAGTATGTTTTCCCCACCCAAAACCCCGAGTTCTCACTGGGGGTCCCCCATTATCGTAGGATACAGATATATATATATTTCTGAAACAATTCATTTGCGACGGGAACGAGTGTCTTTTTCGAAGAGAGCGTAATTTTTCCTATAAGAAAAAGTAGTTTTTTCCTAGGTTACATTGCCCTCTAATACACTACAATAACACCAAAAGTAATACACTTAAACAAATAGCGTAGGTTTGTATTCCAGTGACGGAATAAATAAAAATAACAAAACCTAATATTCAATAAATACAATAACAGGAAAAAAAAACTAAATGACAAACAATTAGTAAGATAAAGTAAAGGAAAAAATAAATATTATTTATGGGAATACATTAAAATGTTGTAAGAACGGAGGAAACGACTTTAAACTTGAGAAAATGAGAAATGCAAACATGGGTATTGCATCAACGAATAAAAACAAGTAGTATTATGAGCGTCAAGTCTCGCAGTATACTTGAATGTTGAGTAAAAAGAAATAGGTACACGTAGGTATTGCAACAAAGAATACATACATACGATAATAGAAGGGTCAATTACTTGAATGTTGCGGGTAAAAATGAGGAAGGCTTATAAGAAAAATGTTATTTTTATTAGTAAAATAAATTTTTGAATGTACTTACCCGATAATCATGTAGCCGTCAACTCCGTTGCCCGACAGAATTCTATGGAGGGATACGCCAGCTATCACAATACTAGAAGGGGGTGTACTTACCAGCGCCACCTGTGGCCAGGTACTCAAGTACTTCTTGTTGACACCTCCTCAATTATTCCTCGGTCCACTGGTTCTCTATGGGGAGGAAGGGAGGGTCGATTAAATCATGATTATCGGGTAAGTACATTCAAAAATTTATTTTACTAATAAAAATAACATTTTTCAATATTAAACTTACCCGATAATCATGTAGCTGATTCACACCCAGGGGGGTGGGTGAAAACCAGTGTACAAGATTAAAGGATAGCTAAGTATCCCGTATTTCATATAATCAGTTATCCACAATAACAATGAAATAATAAGTACCTGGTAAGGAAGTCGACTTGAACCATTACTCTGCCTTTAATAAGATCGTCTTCCTTACTGAGCGCAGCGTTCCTCTTGGGAGGCTGAATCAACTCAAAGGTGCTAAAGTATACAGGGCTGCAACCCATACTAAAGGACCTCATCACAACCTTTAACCTCGGCGCTTCTCAAGAAAGAATTGACCACCCGCCAAATCAACAAGGATGTGGAAGGCTTCTTAGCCGACCGTACAACCCATAAAAAGTATTCAAGAGAAAGGTTAAAAGGTTATGGGATTATGGGAATGTAGTGGCTGAGCCCTCGCCTACTACTGCATTCGTTGCTACGAATGGTCCCAGGGTGTAGCAGTACTCGTAAAGAGACTGGACATCTTTGAGATAGAATGATGCGAACACTGACTTGTTTCTCCAATAGGTTGCATCCATAACACTCTGCAGAGAATGGCTCTGTTTGAAGGCCACTGAAGTAGCCACAGCGCCCACTTCATGTGTCCTTACCTTCAGCAAAGCAAGGTCTTCTTCCTTCAGATGAGAATGTGTTTCTCTAATCAGAAGCCTGAATAGTAAGAAACTGAGTTCTTAGAACTTGGAAAAGAAGGTTTCTTGATAGCACACTATAAGGCTTCTGATTGTCCTTGTAAAGGTTAAGACCTTTTTAGATAGTACCTAAGAGCTCTAACTGGGCAAAGTACTCTCTTCAGATCATTCCCCACCAAGTTGGACAGGCTTGGGATCTCGAACGACTTAGGCCAAGGACGTGAAGGAAGCTCGTTTAGCAAAAACCGAGCTGCAAGGAACATGTAGCCGTTTCAGATGTGAAAACAATGATCCTGCTGAAGGCGTGGATCTCACTTACTCTTTTAGCTGTTGTCAAGCACACGAGGAAAAGAGTTTTTAATGTGAGGTCCTAAAAAGAGGCTGATTGGAGAGGTTCAAATCTTGATGACAAAAGGAACCTTAGGACCACGTCTAGATTCCAGCCTGGAGTGGACAACCGACGTTCCTTTGAGGTCTCAAAAGACCTAGGGAGGTCCTGTAGATCTTTGTTGGTGGAAAGATCCAAGCCTCTGTGGCGGAAAACCGCTGCCAACATACTTCTGTAACCCTTGATCGTAGGAGCTGAAAGGGATCTTACTTTCCTTAGATATAACAGGAAGTCAGCAATCTGGGTTACAGTGGTACTGGTTGAGGAAACTGCATTGGTCTTGTACCAGCTACGGAAGACTTCCCCTATAGACTGATAGATTCTGAGAGTGGATGTTCTCCTTGCTTTGGCAATCGCTCTGGCTGCCTCCTTCGAAAAGCTCCTAGCTCTTGAGAGTCTTTCGAAAGTCTGAAGGCAGTCAGACGAAGAGCGTGGAGGATTGGGTGTACCTTCTTTACGTGAGGTAGACTTAGAAGGTTCACTCTTAGAGGAAGAGTCCTGGGAATGTCGACCAGCCATTGCAGTACCTCTAAGAACCATTCTCTCGCGGGCCAGAGCGGAGCCAACCAACGTCAGCCGTGTCCCTTTGTGAGAGGAGAACTTCTGAAGTACCCTGTTGACAATCTTGAACGGCGGGAATGCATACAGGTCGAGATGGAACCAATCCAGCAGAAAAGCATCCACGTGAACTGCTGCTGGGTCTGGAATCGGAGAACAATACAACAGGAGTCTCTAGGTTATCGAGGTAGAGAACAGATCTATGGTTGGCTGACCCCACAGGGCCCAAAGTCTGCTGCAAACATTCTTGCGAAGGGTCCACTCTGTGGGGATGACCTGACCCTTCCGTCTGAGGTGATCTGCCATGACATTCATACCGCCCTGAATGAACCTCGTTACCAGTTAGCTTTCGATCTTTAGACCAGATGAGTAGGTCCCTTGCGATCTAGAACAACTTCCACGAAAGAGTCCCTCCCTGCTTGAAGATGTAAGCCAGGGCTGTGGTGTTGTCAGAGTCCACCTCCACCACTTTGTTAAGCTGGAGGGACTTGAAGTTTATCAAGGCCAGAATAACCGCCAACAACTCCTTGCAATTGATGTGAAGTGTCCTTTGCTCCTGATTCCATGTTCCCGAGCATTCTTGTCCGTCCAAAGTCGCACCCCAGCCCGTGTCTGATGCGTCCGAGAGGAGACGGCGGTCGTGTTTCTGAACAGCCAAAGGTAGACTTCCTTGAGAAGAAAGCTGTTCTTACACCACGCGAGAGAAGACCTCCTCTCTTCGGAAACAGGAACTGAGACCGTCTCTAGCGTCATGTCCTTTATCCAGTGAGCAGCTAGATGATACTGAAGGGGGGGGGAGGTGGAGTCTCCCTAACACGATGAACAGGGCCAGCGATGAAAGTGTCCCTGTTAGACTCATCCACTACCTGACTGAGCATCGGTTCCTTCTCAGCATGCTCTGGATGCATTCTAGGGCTTGGAAGATCCTTGGGGCCGACGGAAAAGTCCGAAAAGCTCGACTCTGAAGATCCATACCCAAGGAGACAATGGTCTGGGATGGGACGAGCTGAGACTCCTCAAAATTGACCAGGAGGCCCAGTTCCTTGGTCAGATCCATAGTCCATTTGAAAATCTCCAGACAGCGACGACTTGTGGGAGCTCTTAAAAGCCAGTCGTCTGACGGAGCCGGACACAAGATCATGGTACTGCTGCACAGTCTGTGAACTGTCAATCATGGGCAAGCGAGGAAGTACAG
Organism: Palaemon carinicauda; assembly: GCF_036898095.1. Classification (NCBI taxonomy): domain Eukaryota; kingdom Metazoa; phylum Arthropoda; class Malacostraca; order Decapoda; family Palaemonidae; genus Palaemon; species Palaemon carinicauda. The sequence continues at coordinate 47,600,454 of NC_090767.1, forward strand.
TGACAACCCGAATCTGTCTAGACTGTCTGGGTCGTACAGACAAACTACTTATCGGGTTGCTGAGGTTGCCGCACTGCGTCACAACAAGTCACTTCTGTTGGTTGTTGAACGTCTTCCCCGTGACACATTGACTCCGTAAACAAAAAATCCTCTAACAAGGACTAAGCTTGGACTGCATGTCTTGTAACACAGCTAAAGGTCTATGGGAGCAGGTGTGGTAACAGACGGGATTAGCGACTGAAGTGGAACCATTACCTTCCCTGGAAGCATGTTATGCTTAAATAAAAGTCCATAGGAGGCTATGCAGCTAAAGGCTCCCTCCAAATGACAGAGTCCTCAAGGGAATATCAGAAGGAGGGAGAAAAGAACTTTCTCATCTACAGGGACCATATCCTAGAAAAGCTAAGATCTCTCAGTGAGGGTTCACTGGTGCAAAAGCAGCAGACTAGAAGGCAACGTTATGAAACTGCTTGACAGTCTAGTGAGTTGGCAACAACCAAAGATGTGTGACTGAGAAGCATGCGGTAAGGTATGCAGAGCATGTTGTATGCAGAGTATGCTGTATGCAGAGCATGCTGTATGTAGAGCATGTTGTATGCAGAGCATGCTGAATGCAGAGCATGCTGTATGCAGAGCATGTTGTATGCAGAGCATGCTGAATGCAGAGCATGCTGAATGCAGAGCATGTTGTATGCAGAGCATGCTGTATGCAGAGCATGCTGTATGTAGAGCATGTTGTATGCAGAGCATGCTGAATGCAGAGCAAGATGTATGCAGAGCATGTAGTAAGCAGAGCATGCTGTAAGCAGAGCATGCTGTATGTAGAGCATGCTGTAAGGTAAGCAGAGCGTGTGCATGGCGTTTAACATTTCTCAGAAATTCCATGACCAGTGCTAGAGTGCTTTATGCATGCTTGCATGGGGTTTTAATATCAACATAATATTTACCTTACATTCATAACTCATGATTCATATTTTTGCCATATTTTGCGATATTGTTAAAAATATATTGCAAGGAATACAAATATATTTTTATAAGTAATACAAATAACCTCCATTATCATATGGTTTGAAAATGGAGGTAAGGTATGCTGAACAGCAGAGTCAGAACGAGCTGGAACAACAATAGTTGTGGTTTCCTCTTCAAGACTCTGTTGAGGGAACACCTGAGGCTCAGTCTGCAAAGGCTGAATAAAAGACAAGCAGAAGGAAGGCGCATGGGTGGAGGAGGCTGACTCCTAGCATGAGTGGTTGAACCCAAGGGTTGCGCTTGCTGAGCGGTTGGCGGAAGCGGAGTAGCAAGTTCCAGTTCCTGTGGTGTGAGCGGAGAGCGATGAGGTAGAGGCTGCGCAGAACAAGGTAATTGTCTCGCAAGCTGAGGCTCCTGAGGCGCAAGGCTAAGGTGTTGTGGTGCTTGCCTTGTGGAGGGTTGAGCTCGCTGCAGCGAGAGCTGAGGAGACTGACTCATGGACGGGAGAGGTTGTTGTACCTCAACCGAGTGTTGCATCACTGGTGGAGCGGCAAGTGGAGGCGGAGGAAGAGAGGTATAATCCTCCTGATCCCATTGTAAAGGTTGCCCTAAGGAAGGCGGAGGCTGAACACCACTGGGAACAGCAAACTCAGAACGTGGCTCAACATCGTACGCCTGGCAGGTGGTACTGCGATCAGGCGGAGCGAGCGCAGGCGGAGGGAGTGTAGGCGGAGGCGGAGGCGCAACACTCTCAGCCCGACACTCACGCATCAAGTCCGAAAGCTGTGCTTGCATGGACTGTAGTAGAGTCCACTTGGGGTCGGCAGAAACTACAGTAGGCTGAGGTAAAGCCTTAACAGTCGAGCTCTGTTGTGGCAGAACCTTACTCCTCTTAGGCGGAGTGCATTCAACTGATGACTGAGGAGAGTCAGAGCTAACCCAATGACTGCATCCGGGTTGTTGAACTCTAACTTCGTACGTCTGGCATAGGTCTGGACTTTACGTTTAAGAGGTCTTGAGACCTGAGACCAGCGTTTTCTCCCCTAAATTTCTTCTGCAGACGAGCAAAATAAGGGCTCAATCGTCTGCGGGTGGGAGTGACGGTCTCGGTAAGACACGCCCACAACCACCGAGGATACTTCTGTGCGCCGATCAAGGCCTGCTGAACCCTTCTGCCCTTCGACATTGCTTCTCCCCTGGGCTTGGGAGCTTGCAAGAGGTCCCGGACTGGGAGGACGACTGGCGCGCACAGAAGTACCCTCACGCACAACACTGACACACTTTGCGCTAATCACTTATCACTTTGATTTTCTGTTTGCACTTATTTCACTGAACTCGAAACTTTAAGTGGTTTGTACCTGAAACACGCAATTCTATCCTTTCTCAAAAGTTAGTAATTGCGAAAACAGAATTACAATGTAACAGAAAAATCTAATGAAAGATAAATAATTCAGTGGCTGGAAAGAGACTAAACACTAGATCACTCTAGAAACGTTTACCTTCTTCCCCTAAAGAGACTAGGGAAAAGAGCAAAAAACGATAACAACGTTACTCGCTTGAATGAAACGTTTATCCTCCTCTTTCTCCCTCCGTCTCTATCTCTCTCTCTCTCTCTCTCTCTTGACTTAGAACCTGAGAGAAGAGCCCAATCATATATATCGTTAAAACATATTATTGTTAAAGGAAAAAACAGAAATATTTCCCAAAATGAAAAGTTCCTTTATTAGGATTAAAACCATTAAGTTAAAAAAGAATGAACAAAACGCTAGACACGGTTACTCTTACTGCAACGTGAAACCGTGAATATTCTCTCTCTATCGTAACGATAGAGCGCAAGTTGAACGTTCTGAACGTCAACAACTGCAGAGACAAAACAAAACGTTAGTTCAACTTTGAAAACAGTACGAGACTATCAAAGAAATTCTTTCAAAGACATTAAAATAGCATAATATGTTAACAGGTAAAACCAAAATGACGGGCTCAATGTTAATTAACTTCGGTACCAAGAAAAGACCGCCTACTATTAGGAAGGTCGAATATAAACAAATATAAAAATAAATTTTAATAAGTTTATAATAAAAGGAAGTTAATCGAAGAGGCCTATAAGAGGCGGAGAGATATAAAATAAATCTATAACTTTTGTTAAGCAAAATTAAGAAAGAGAGTCTATACTCTCTTAGACACCAACACTTCCGTCTAAGGGAAGGGTCGGCCATAAAAAAGTGAAAGAGAGTTCATACTCTCTTCGTCACCATAATTAATCAAATTAATTCCAAAAGCTAACTAAGCTAATATAGAAGTTTCCAGTAAAGCGACAGCCGAAATCAAAGAGAAATACTTCACCAAAGTCGTGAAAATACTCCAAGAACATAAGCGTATCCCAGAATGTCTTGCCGGAAGCACGACAGAGGAATAATTGAGGAGGTGTCAACAAGAAGTACTTAAGTACCTGGCCACAGGTGGCGCTGGTAAGTACACCCCCTTCTAGTATTGTGATAGCTGGCGTATCCCTCCATAGAATTCTGTCGGGCAACGGAGTTGACAGCTACATGATTATCGGGTAAGTTTAATATTGAAAAAAATTAATCCTACTGGTCAAAAACAAAGGGGGGCTGGGCTTGTGCGCAGAAGTTCTAAAACTGGTTAACTCTCATGTACACACGAACGAACGAGAGCAAATACAACCACTTTATAGAATGTCAACAAACAAATGAAAAATGTAACAGTTAGCCTGGGGCTCACACACATACATACTCTACACGTGTGTATATGTATCAATGTTTTTTCAATAAATATTCATTTGCAGTGAAAACAGGTGTAATTTTTTTAGGAAACGGGCGATTTTTTTTCTTGGAAATAGCTGTTTTGTAGTTGGAAAACTTTCGGAGCCTTTGTAGTTTATGGGGACAGGCCTTTGACCGGCCGAAAATCGAGTAAAAAAAGTCCGAAATCGGCTCTTTTTTACGGGAATGATCATGGAATGAAATAATATTAATTTCACTAGTTTTGTAATTGCTTGTCCCAACAATCTACATACTAGGACCACTCTGGTCATGGATGTCGGAAACGTGCGAAAAAAAAAGTTCAAAATCTGCTCTTTTTCGCGGGAATAATCACATGATGAAATATTAAATTCACTAGTTTTGTAAATGCTTGTCCCAACAATCTACATACTACGACCACTCTGATCATGGATGTCGGAAATGTGCGAGAAAAATGGACAACTAACCCAAAACTCCCCTCCTAACCTGACCTACAAGCCATGTCCTTACCTTCCTCATGAACTAACCGGGGGGGCTAACGCCCCCCTGCGACCCCCCAAACACTGTCGCTAACATACAAACCCCACAAACCCAACCTAACCAAACCTAGTAGTTCCCAGGTCACTACCCCTACCAGGGGGCAAGCCCCCGGACCCCCTTCGTAAGTCTCTCTCCTACACAAAAAAAGGTATGGGCAGCACTCAAAATTATATCTTAACCACATTGTCATAATAAAAAAGTACTCAGGCTTACCTTAACATTCGATGTCGCAACATCAATTGTACACTTCTCACATGGACCCCTAAAATCCCCCTAAGAGGCCTTCTCGAAATAAATAATGAAAGAATTTGGGGTAACTTGAGTAAAATCACGTAGGTGTATATACCTTAGAGTCTTAATCGAATCAATTTGATCAATATGAGTGATAAACTCAACAATATCGCTCAAAGAGTAACTGTACGAAACACGTCTACCCATTACGGCGGTTAGAGTTAGAAAGGGTCGACTCCAGGTCGATCTCGGGTCATGTGGGGGGGATTAAAAATTTGAAATCACGCGGCCAACGAAAGGTTTAGTTCGGTTGCTATGTTTGACACTGGCTTTATCTACCGAAATATCTTAACTAAATGTTGGCTAGCCTAACCTTTGGTTGTATATAAAAATAATATTTTGATTATAAAATAAATTTTTGAATATACTTACCCGGTGAATATATAATAGCTGACGTCTCGGACGGCTCGACAGAAACACAAAAACTCGCGAGCGATCGCCATGAAGGTTGCGGGTGTGCCCACCAGCGCCGACTATCGGCCAGATACCGCATATACTTGTAAACAGCTCCAGTTCTTCTCATTCCGCTGGGTCTCTATCGGGGAGGAAGGGAGGGCCTTTAATTTATATATTCACCGGGTAAGTATATTCAAAAATTTATTTTATAATCAAAATATCATTTTTAAATATTCAACTTAGCCGGTGAATATATAATAGCTGATTCACACCCATGGTGGTGGGTAGAGACCAGTATTAATACAATAAAGGCGTATATGCTTAGAGTTTTTGACAGTTATAACATAACAAAACCCAAATAAATATAGGTACCTGGTAAGGAAGCTGACTCTGACGATTACTCTGCCTTATTAGTCCGCTTTCCTCACGAAGCCCAGCCATCCTCTCAGGATGCTGAAAGACTCCCAGGAGCTGTTGTATCCAGGGCGACCACCCATACAACAGGACCTCATCAAAACCCTTAATCTGGGCCCTCTCAAGAAACGACATTTGACCACCCGCCAAATCAAAAAGGATGCGAAAGGCTTCTTAGCCTTCCGTACAACCCAAAACAAGATTAAAAACATTTCAAGAGAAGATTAAAAGGATATTGGAATTAAGGGAATGTAGTGGTAGAACCCTCACCCACTACTGCACTCGCTGCAACGAATGGACCCAGTGTGTAGCAGTCCTCATAAAGAGTCTGGACGTCTTTTAAGAAAAATGAAGCGAACACCGACTTGCTCCTCCAAAAGGTCGCGTCCATAATACTTCGCAGAGATCTGTTTTGCTTAAAGGCCACGGAAGTTGCTATCGCTCTTACTTCGTGCGTCTTGACCTTAAGCAAGCAACGATCTTTTTCACTTAAGTGAGAATGAGCCTCTCGGATTAAAAATCTAATAAAATACGATAAAGCATTTTTAGACATAGGCAATGAGGGCTTCTTAACTGAGCACCACAAGGCCTCAGATCCACCTCGTAAGGATCTGGTACGAGCTAAATAAAACTTAAGAGCTCTAACTGGGCACAGTACTCTTTCAAGCTCGTTGCCTACGATCTCTGATAGGCAAGGTATATCAAACGACTTAGGCCAAGGACGAGAAGGCAGTTCATTTTTGGCCAAGAAACCAAGCTGAAGCGAACATGTGGCTTTATCTGTAGAAAAGCCGATGTTTTTACTAAAGGCATGGATCTCACTGACCCTTTTAGCCGAAGCCAAGCACACTAAGAAAAGCGTCTTGAGGGTGAGATCCTTCAGGGAGGCTGAATGTAATGGCTCAAACCTGTCGGACATTAGGAACCTTAGGACCACGTCTAAGTTCCATCCAGGAGTTGCCATACGACGCTCCTTAGAGGTCTCGAAGGACTTAAGGAGATCTTGGAGATCTTTATTATTGGACAGATCTAAGCCTCTATGTCTGAACACAGAAGCCAACATGCTCCTGTAGCCCTTAATAGTGGGAGCAGAGAGGGAGCGAACATTTCTCAGATGCAGGAGAAAGTCTGCAATTTGGGCTACAGAGGTACTGGAAGAGGAAATGGATGATGACTTGCACCAGTCTCTAAAGACTTCCCACTTCGACTGGTAGACCTTGATGGTAGAAGCTCTCCTAGCTCTCGCAATCGCTCTGGCTGCCTCCTTCGAAAAACCTCGAGCTCTTGAGAGTTTTTCGATAGTCTGAAGGCAGTCAGACGAAGCGCGGGGAGGCTTTGATGAAGACTCCTTACGTGGGGCTGCCGTAAGAGATCCATCCTTAAAGGAAGACTCCTTGGAACGTCTACCAGCCATTGAAGTACCTCTGTGAACCACTCTCTTGCGGGCCAGAGGGGAGCAACCAACGCCAACCTTGTCCCTTCGTGAGAGGCGAACTTCTGCAGTACCTTGTTGATGATCTTGAACGGCGGGAATGCGTACGCGTCCAGGTAAGACCAGTCCAGTAGAAACGCATCTATGTGGGCCGCCTCTGGATCCGGGACTGGAGAGCAATAGGTCGGGAGCCTTTTGGTCAACGAGGTGGCAAAGAGGTCTATGGTGGGTTGACCCCAAGTCACCCAAAGACTCTTGCACACGTCCTTGTGGAGGGTCCATTCTGTGGGGATCACCTGACCTCTCCGACTGAGACAGTCCGCCAAGACGTTCAAGTCCCCCTGGATGAATCTTGCCAACAGGGAGATACCTCAATTTTTTTACCAGATGAGGAGGTCCCTTGCGATGACGAACAGTGTGTGGGAGTGAGTGCCTCCTTGCTTGGAGATGTACGCCAAGGCTGTGGTGTTGTCCGAATTGACTTCTACCACTTTGTTTCGAAGAATGCTCTCGAAACTCGTCAAGGCCAAGTGAACCGCCAACAGCTCCTTGCAGTTGATGTGCATGCTCTTCTGATCCGACGTCCAAAGACCCGAACATTCCAGACCGTCCAGAGTCGCTCCCCAACCCAAATCCGACGCGTCTGAGAACAACACGTGGTTTGGGTTCTTGACCGCCAGGGACAGACCCTCTCGCAGACTTATGTTGCTGTCCCACCAGTTCAAGCACGTCTTTACTGGCTCGGAGATCGGGATTGAAACAGCTTCCAAAGTCTTGCCCTTGACCCAATGGGTGTCTAGATGGAACTGGAGAGGGCGAAGGTGAAGTCTCCCTAGCGAGATAAATTGTTCCAGGGATGACAGAGTCCCTAGGAGGCTCATCCAACTTCTCACTGAGCAACGGTCTTTTCTCAGCATGAGGCGGACTTTGAGCAAGGCTTGATCTATCCTGGTGGCAGACGAAAAAGCCCGAAAAGCTAGACTCTGTATCTCCATCCCCAAATAGAGAATCGTCTGGGAGGGATTCAGTTGAGACTTTTCTAAGTTCACCAACAGTCCCAACTCCTTTGCCAGACCCAACGTCCATTGAAGGTCCTGCAGACAGCGATGACGGGACGATGCTCTGAGAAGCCAGTCGTCCAGGTACAGGGAGGCTCGAATTCCCGATAAATGAAGGAATTTTGCCACATTCCTCATGAGCCTCGTAAACACGAGAGGAGCAGGGCTGAGGCCGAAGCACAGTGCTCGGAACTGGTACACCACATTCCTGTAAACAAACCTCAGATACGGTTGAGAATCTGGGTGTATAGGAATGTGGAAGTACGCATCCTGCAGGTCGAGAGAGACCATCCAGTCTCCCTCTCTGACCGCTGCTAGGACGGACTTGGGAGCTTGCAAGAGGTCCCGGACTGGGAGGACGACTGGCGCGCACAGAAGTACCCTCACGCACAACACTGACACACTTTGCGCTAATCACTTATCACTTTGATTTTCTGTTTGCACTTATTTCACTGAACTCGAAACTTTAAGTGGTTTGTACCTGAAACACGCAATTCTATCCTTTCTCAAAAGTTAGTAATTGCGAAAACAGAATTACAATGTAACAGAAAAATCTAATGAAAGATAAATAATTCAGTGGCTGGAAAGAGACTAAACACTAGATCACTCTAGAAACGTTTACCTTCTTCCCCTAAAGAGACTAGGGAAAAGAGCAAAAAACGATAACAACGTTACTCGCTTGAATGAAACGTTTATCCTCCTCTTTCTCCCTCCGTCTCTATCTCTCTCTCTCTCTCTCTCTCTTGACTTAGAACCTGAGAGAAGAGCCCAATCATATATATCGTTAAAACATATTATTGTTAAAGGAAAAAACAGAAATATTTCCCAAAATGAAAAGTTCCTTTATTAGGATTAAAACCATTAAGTTAAAAAAGAATGAACAAAACGCTAGACACGGTTACTCTTACTGCAACGTGAAACCGTGAATATTCTCTCTCTATCGTAACGATAGAGCGCAAGTTGAACGTTCTGAACGTCAACAACTGCAGAGACAAAACAAAACGTTAGTTCAACTTTGAAAACAGTACGAGACTATCAAAGAAATTCTTTCAAAGACATTAAAATAGCATAATATGTTAACAGGTAAAACCAAAATGACGGGCTCAATGTTAATTAACTTCGGTACCAAGAAAAGACCGCCTACTATTAGGAAGGTCGAATATAAACAAATATAAAAATAAATTTTAATAAGTTTATAATAAAAGGAAGTTAATCGAAGAGGCCTATAAGAGGCGGAGAGATATAAAATAAATCTATAACTTTTGTTAAGCAAAATTAAGAAAGAGAGTCTATACTCTCTTAGACACCAACACTTCCGTCTAAGGGAAGGGTCGGCCATAAAAAAGTGAAAGAGAGTTCATACTCTCTTCGTCACCATAATTAATCAAATTAATTCCAAAAGCTAACTAAGCTAATATAGAAGTTTCCAGTAAAGCGACAGCCGAAATCAAAGAGAAATACTTCACCAAAGTCGTGAAAATACTCCAAGAACATAAGCGTATCCCAGAATGTCTTGCCGGAAGCACGACAGAGGAATAATTGAGGAGGTGTCAACAAGAAGTACTTAAGTACCTGGCCACAGGTGGCGCTGGTAAGTACACCCCCTTCTAGTATTGTGATAGCTGGCGTATCCCTCCATAGAATTCTGTCGGGCAACGGAGTTGACAGCTACATGATTATCGGGTAAGTTTAATATTGAAAAAAATTAATCCTACTGGTCAAAAACAAAGGGGGGCTGGGCTTGTGCGCAGAAGTTCTAAAACTGGTTAACTCTCATGTACACACGAACGAACGAGAGCAAATACAACCACTTTATAGAATGTCAACAAACAAATGAAAAATGTAACAGTTAGCCTGGGGCTCACACACATACATACTCTACACGTGTGTATATGTATCAATGTTTTTTCAATAAATATTCATTTGCAGTGAAAACAGGTGTAATTTTTTTAGGAAACGGGCGATTTTTTTTCTTGGAAATAGCTGTTTTGTAGTTGGAAAACAGCCAAGGCTGTGGTGTTGTCCGAATTGACTTCTACCACTTTGTTTCGAAGAATGCTCTCGAAACTCGTCAAGGCCAAGTGAACCGCCAACAGCTCCTTGCAGTTGATGTGCATGCTCTTCTGATCCGACGTCCAAAGACCCGAACATTCCAGACCGTCCAGAGTCGCTCCCCAACCCAAATCCGACGCGTCTGAGAACAACACGTGGTTTGGGTTCTTGACCGCCAGGGACAGACCCTCTCGCAGACTTATGTTGCTGTCCCACCAGTTCAAGCACGTCTTTACTGGCTCGGAGATCGGGATTGAAACAGCTTCCAAAGTCTTGCCCTTGACCCAATGGGTGTCTAGATGGAACTGGAGAGGGCGAAGGTGAAGTCTCCCTAGCGAGATAAATTGTTCCAGGGATGACAGAGTCCCTAGGAGGCTCATCCAACTTCTCACTGAGCAACGGTCTTTTCTCAGCATGAGGCGGACTTTGAGCAAGGCTTGATCTATCCTGGTGGCAGACGAAAAAGCCCGAAAAGCTAGACTCTGTATCTCCATCCCCAAATAGAGAATCGTCTGGGAGGGATTCAGTTGAGACTTTTCTAAGTTCACCAACAGTCCCAACTCCTTTGCCAGACCCAACGTCCATTGAAGGTCCTGCAGACAGCGATGACGGGACGATGCTCTGAGAAGCCAGTCGTCCAGGTACAGGGAGGCTCGAATTCCCGATAAATGAAGGAATTTTGCCACATTCCTCATGAGCCTCGTAAACACGAGAGGAGCAGGGCTGAGGCCGAAGCACAGTGCTCGGAACTGGTACACCACATTCCTGTAAACAAACCTCAGATACGGTTGAGAATCTGGGTGTATAGGAATGTGGAAGTACGCATCCTGCAGGTCGAGAGAGACCATCCAGTCTCCCTCTCTGACCGCTGCTAGGACGGACTTCGTGGTCTCCATCGTAAATTTTGTTTTTACAACAAAAACGTTGAGCGCACTGGCGTCCAGCACTGGCCTCCAACCTCCCGTATGCTTTGGGACTAGGAAGAGACGGTTGTAAAATCCCGGTGATTGAAGGTCCGAGACTTTCACCACCGCTCCCTTCTCTAGCAACAGAGAAACCTGCTGATGTAGAGCTTGTCTCCTTGACTCCTCTCGATACCTGGGAGAGAGGTCTAAAGGAACTGTTACTAGAGGAGGTCTGCGTACAAAAGGTATTTTGTACCCCTCCTTGAGCAACAACACAGACTCTTGGTCTGCACCCCTCTTCTCCCAGGCCTGCCAGAAGCTGTTCAGTCTGGCCCCTACCGCTGTCTGAGGACGTGGCCAGTCAGACTCTGCCACGGGAGGACTTGGATCCTCTCCTCTTGCCTCTTTTACCGTCGGCACGAGCGCCTCCCCTGCTGGGGGCTCTGCCACGAAAGGGCGGGATAAACCTAGTCGCTGGGGTATCGATCTTGGGTCTCACGACATAAGACGATGAAGGAGCACCCTTGCGAGCAGAAGTCGCCATCAGGTCGTGTGTATCCTTCTGCACCAGCGAAGCCGCAATGTCCTTGATCAGCTGTTGAGGAAACAAGGCAGCTGATAAGGGGGCAAAGAGAAGCTCCGACCTTTGACAGGGAGTCACTCCTGCCGAAAGGAACGAGCAAAGAGTCTCCCTCTTCTTCAGGACTCCAGCCGTAAAGGTAGCGGCGAGCTCATTGGAGCCATCACGGATGGCTTTGTCCATGCAAGACATAATAAGCACGGAAACATCCTGGTCGGCCGACGAGATCTTCCTGCTTAATGCTCCTAGAGACCAATCTAAAAAGTTAAAAACTTCGAAGGCCCTGTAAACCCCTTTAAGGAGATGGTCAAGGTCCGAGGAGGACCAACAAGCTTTAGAGCGTCTCATGGCCAGGCGACGGGGAGAGTCTACGAGGCTTGAGAAGTCTCCCTGGGCAGAGGCAGGGACTCCCAAGCCGAGAACTTCTCCCGTGTCATACCAGACGCTCGCTCTAGAAGCTAGTTTAAAAGGAGGGAAAGCAAAGGCCGTCTTCCCCAAACTCCTCCTGGTAACCAACCAGTCGCCTAGCAAACGTAAAGCCCTCTTAGAAGAGCGAGAGAGCACTAGCTTAGTAAAAGAAGGCTTCGAAGTAGCTAGGCCTAGCGCAAACTCTGACAGAGGTGAACGAGGAGCAGAAGTTACAAAATGGTCTGGGAAAAGATCCTTAAAAATCATCATGATTTTCTTAAAATCCATAGAGGGTTGAGCAGCTTTAGGCTCTTCTCTGTCTGATAAAACACCCAAAGGAATATCAGTAGGCGGAGGATCAGCAACATCCTCATCTGAAGGAACCTCGTCCGACAATTGTCGAGTCTCAAGAAAAGGAGAGACCTGCCGCGGTGGCAATGCTTGACAGGCAAAGTCCACAAGCAAAGGAGTAGCAGTAGCAGTCAAGGAAGCGACGTCATGGCAGGTTTTACCCTGGCAATTAGAACACACGGTATGTGGGTCGAGAGAGGCCTTGGGAAGACGTTTGTTACAATCCCTAGCATTACATTTGCGAAATTTAGGTCCAGGGATAGGAGAAGGGTCAGCCATATTGAACAGTCAAAGAAAATCCAAAACAAATCCAAAGTCATCAACAATAAACACTAGCCAAAAAAGGGTTCAAGAGTTTTAATTGAAGAGAAAAACACCTGCCACTGCGAAAGCTCAAAACAACCAAAAAGAAGTACTTCACCAAAAATGACGAAAACTCCAGGTCAACAGCGAGCGGAATCAACTTGTCGACAAGACCGACAGAGAAGAACTGGAGCTGTTTACAAGTATATGCGGTATCTGGCCGATAGTCGGCGCTGGTGGGCACACCCGCAACCTTCATGGCGATCGCTTGCGAGTTTTTGTGTTTCTGTCGAGCCGTCCGAGACGTCAGCTATTATATATTCACCGGCTAAGTTTAATATTTAAAAATAGCTGTTTTGTAGTTGGAAAACTTTCGGAGCCTTTGTAGTTTATGGGGACAGGCCTTTGACCGGCCGAAAATCGAGTAATAAAAGTCCGAAATCGGCTCTTTTTTACGGGAATGATCATGGAATGAAATAATATTAATTTCACTAGTTTTGTAATTGCTTGTCCCAACAATCTACATACTAGGACCACTCTGGTCATGGATGTCGGAAACGTGCGAAAAAAAAAGTTCAAAATCTGCTCTTTTTCGCGGGAATAATCACATGATGAAATATTAAATTCACTAGTTTTGTAAATGCTTGTCCCAACAATCTACATACTACGACCACTCTGATCATGGATGTCGGAAATGTGCGAGAAAAATGGACAACTAACCCAAAATTCCCCTCCTAACCTGACCTACAAGCCATGTCCTTACCTTCCTCATGAACTAACCGGGGGGGCTAACGCCCCCCTGCGACCCCCCAAACACTGTCGCTAACATACAAACCCCACAAACCCAACCTAACCAAACCTAGTAGTTCCCAGGTCACTACCCCTACCAGGGGGCAAGCCCCCGGACCCCCTTCGTAAGTCTCTCTCCTACACAAAAAAAGGTATGGGCAGCACTCAAAATTATATCTTAACCACATTGTCATAATAAAAAAGTACTCAGGCTTACCTTAACATTTGATGTCACAACATCAATTGTACACTTCTCACATGGACCCCTAAAATCCCCTAAGAGGCCTTCTCGAAATAAATAATGAAAGAATTTGGGGTAACTTGAGTAAAATCACGTAGGTGTATATACCTTAGAGTCTTAATCGAATCAATTTGATCAATATAAGTGATAAACTCAACAATATCGCTCAAAGAATAACTGTACGAAACACGTCTACCCATTACGGCGGTTAGAGTTAGAAAGGGTCGACTCCAGGTCAATCTCGGGTCATGTGGGGGGGATTAAAAATTTGAAATCACGCGGCCAACGAAAGGTTTAGTTCGGTTGCTATGTTTGACACTGGCTTTATCTACCGAAATATCTTAACTAGATGTTGGCTAGCCTAACCTTTGGTTGTATATAAAACAAAATAGTATTCTGCATAATTTTAGGACGTGTCCCAACGAAATAACAATCTTAACATGAGGTTAAAAATGAAGATTGTTGGAATTAGCGAAAACATAAGTCTGAACATCGATAACTGTTCAAGATTGCGCCACCAGCTGATAGGCGAACCGAGCGCCGCCAAACGGGTGTTATTATAGTCAGGCAGGAAACAATGCTTGAGGGAAATTTTACGATCAAGTAACGACCTTTTCCTAACCTAACAATTCATGATAATTATCATAGCAGTATCAAATATCACTATAAATGACGTGTCCCTAAAAACTGCAAACTTAAAAAGGAGGTAAATATGTAGATTGACGGGACAGTATTAAATTGTAAAAACGAAACGTTTCTTAGACTGGGATGACACGGGCTCTATCTATCGGGAAAGTTGGAAACTAAGCAGGAGCTACCCGTGACTTGCGTTTGGACCGTGTTGAACTTAGATAATATTGCCGTGGTAAAGGTAAATTATGATATTATTCAAAATGATAAAATATGATAAAATAACATCATATTATGGTATGTTGGATCATTGTAAAGAACATCTTCCCCATAATGAAAAACGATTTGGCTAGTAATAAGAAAGATATTGCCCTGTCCCCAAAAACTACAGACACCCCTTAGGGGAGGCCTATCTCTTATCAACTATTTATTTGCGATAGAAATAAAGGTCACTTCTGAAGAAAACGGGAGGGTAAATTTTTAGTTTCAGCCAAATTTGGAAAAATGCAATAAAAATATATTTGTTGCATCAGAAATAGTGTGGTTTCAATGAATTTAACGTTTATTTTGACTGCAAACCAACCGATTTAGAGATTTACTATGTATACCCTAGTTCATCCCACCAATTATGGGGGACACCCTTTGGGAACCGGGGTTTTGGGTGGGGGAAGGGGGGGGGGAGGGTGTTGGGGCATTGAATGATAATTGCAATAAATGAATAATTAATGTTCCAGCACCCCTCCCCCATACCCCTAACTAGGCCTACCGGGGGGAGGGGGGTAGGGCCCCCCAGCGACCCCCCCCTTATGGCCACAGTAATTTTCAGGGCACCACAGAACCTAACAAACCCACCTAACCTAGCCTAGGGGCCCTGTACCCCTACCGGGGGGGGCTTCGCCCCCCCTGCGACCCCCCCTTATGGCCACAGTAATTTTCAGGGCACCACAGAACCTAACAAACCCACCTAACCTAGCCTAGGGGCCCTGTGCCCCTACCGGGGGGGGCTTCGCCCCCCCTGCGACCCCCCCTTATGGCCACAGTAATTTTCAGGGCACCACAGAACCTAACAAACCCACCTAACCTAGCCTAGGGGCCCTGTACCCCTACCGGGGGGGGCTTCGCCCCCCCTGCGACCCCCCCTTATGGCCACAGTAATTTTCAAGGCACCACAGAACCTAACAAACCCACCTAACCTAACCTAGGGGCCCTGTACCCCTACCGGGGGGGGCTTCGCCCCCCCTGCGACCCCCCCTTAAGGCCACAGTAATTTTCAGGGCACCACAGAACCTAACAAACCCACCTAACCTAGCCTAGGGGCCCTGTACCCCTACCGGGGGGGGGCTTCGCCCCCCCTGCGACCCCCCCTTTAACCAGGGGTAAATTTGAATATATATATTTTGTTAAATCACTTCTTACCTTAAACGGAAGATGACGATGAAGATGTGGAAGGTTGTGGATGACCCTCTTCTGAATCATCAAGTACTGGAATACGTTCAGCCTCTGATTGGGGAGGATACAATTTACTGGCTGCAATAAAAAAATGATGGAGCAGCTCCTCCTCAGGGTATTTATGTATAAAAATGAACCGGGACAAATACTGCCTGAAATATTCGCAACGGTTACCAGGGCGTTGTATCCACTCCTTCACCTCCCGCCAAAGCCGTTCAATATTTTGTGTATGGGTTTCGGGGTTCGAAGGATCCACAAAATTCTTGGAATGATTTACACTGCGGTGATCGTAACCCAGAGAGCCCAGAGAATTGTAAGACCGCCACTTATCACTCACAATAATGCTGCCCTGTTTAATGTATTTCTGAACTAAAGGGATGAGGGTAGCTGCATCACGCTTTTGCGGTAAAGGGTCAATTAAAGGAACAATAAATGTTTTTTTGGACTCCCTCTCAATACCTCCGAACACCCATATATCACTTAGAGGCCTTCCACGGTCAAACTTCCGTTTACCAAAATGAGATTCGTCAATCTCCACTATTACACCATCACCACCAATAGGCTCTTGGTTATCAAAACAAAATTCAGTTACTTCTGAACAGAAGCTTCTCCAGTCTACACTAGTAGAAGAAGATATACCAAGGCCCTTTATAACGAAATGGTGGTCCCAACACTTATGCAACCAATGGTTGACAAATAAAATTAATTTCCATGGGGGAAGGTGGGACCCGTGCAGAAAAGTTCCCTTAAAATCACTGACAGTGTAATTACACAAACGTCTTTTTTGCGTTTTAGCTATTTTAACAGATTTGGTACAATACCACACATGTCTATCCTCACGAAAATGTAAAGCCGAATCACATTTACCACACTGCACACTTGAAGGTAATACGGAATGCTCCCTTAAAAAACGATTCACTACTTCAGGAGTTCCATTATAATTCCCATGAAATCTGCCGATCACATCGAAATAGGAATATCGACATATTTCACACAACCGTACCGGAGGATCCATGACAGTCAAGTGACGTGTGAAAAAAATATAGAAACCGCAACTTTTGAAAACCGAAAACAAACGACAATCACGGGTTTCTCCCATAATGAAATAGGGAAAAAAACAAAATACTGTCGTCTACAATGTTATATTGCACGAAAAACAGATCCTTGAAACAAGACTGAGAGACCAATGAATCGTCCAATAATAACCCTTGAAAAGAACCCAGTAGTATTTTGATTGGAGGAGCGACATTAGTGGGAGGAGCAAATGCGCATTCAAGTAAATATTGTCACATTACGCAATGGGGCGGAGCCAAGTAAGATGAAAACAGACATACAAACGAACAAGAGCTACCGTGCGTGCCCATGGAAAGATAAACACTAAACTTAGAAAAAGTCAAGACCTTCAATTCCTGAAATATTTTTTTTCTCTGTAAGTATGCATTAGCGACAATAATGTATTGAGAAGAAGTGTTTTGTTATCACGTGCTTTACTAGGAAAATATATTGGTAATTTTGTATATTATTACATCGGGTGACTACGCACAAGAAATATATGATTTCCTATAGCAAATAACGAGATTTAACCGATTTTGGTGACCATTTCAATCGCAAACAAACAGATCAACCAATTCGGTTAGTTATAAGTTGACGAATTGGTTGATGTTATTACGGATGAAATGAATGAGAAAACCAGTTAAATCACGATATCTACTGTAGGAAATCATATATTTCCTGTACGAAATCACACAATGAAATACAATACAAATGAATCATTAACACTGTGGACATATATACTGAGTTAAAATATATAAACAACAGATGTAGGGGACGATAACATTAGCAACGTTACCAATGGTTGACAGAACTACCAACGATGACGAATGGTACACAGTGTTACCAACGGCACGATGTCATTACTAGAGGTAGAAATAAATTTTTCCATACGTAAACTAAATAATACTTCCATAAAACTATTACACAATAAATAAAGAGTACCAAAAGGCCACAGAACCTAACAAACCCACCTAACCTTGCCTAGAAGTACCCCGGCCACAAAACATATATAATAAGAATGGGGGAATGACTTACCTTGATACACAGTACTACCAACGGAGACGAATGGTACACAGAACTACCAACGACACGATGGCATTACTAGAGCTAGAACTGCTAAATATCTCCTCAGATATATTCAATAATTTCTCCATATAAGTGGTACGAAATATATAAAAAGTACAGAAAGGCCACAGAACCTAACAAACCCACCTAACCTTGCCTAGAAGTACCCCGGTCACAAAACACGAATAATGACTATTGAGGAATGACTTACTTTTATGAAGGAAACGTCGAAACTTGCTGGACTCGGAAGGAAGAGACTGACGGATTAACTTCTATGACTGGGATTAAGAAAATGGTCAACATAACCTGAATTATCACCAAAATCACCATGGAATTGAGCCACTGCTTTTAGATACGGAATGCTGCAACCGGTACAAGTTTCTATAATATGTTCCATCTCAAAATACGCGAAAAAAAACGCACTAGTAACGAAGGACGGGTAACTAGGTCAAAGGTTAAAAGGGGAAAGGCAGGGGAACAATGGGTCGGAAAACAGCGCATACAGAGATAAAGGAAGGGGGGGGGGGGTAGGGAGATATTTGAATAGGCCTAGAGTGATGATTGGTTAAGGGAAAAACAACGAACAAAAGAGAAAACATGAATGAACTAAATACGGAAACTAGACGAAAGAAAAGTTTTATAAGACATAGAGGAGAGAAAAGGAACTAACCAACAAAAATAAATACAAACAATATAGGAAGATAAAATGGAATGAACGTTAAATAATAGTGAATGGGAATATAAAATGAGGAGATCATACCGAGAATTAACTGGATAAAAAAACTAGTCCAGGGTAAGTATTTATGTGAAACCGGGAAGGGATAAAGAAATAACCCAACAAATAAAACCAATATAGGAAGGTAAAATGGAATGAATGATAAATAATATTGAATGGGAATAAAAAATGAGAAAATAACACTAATAAAAAGAGTAAAAGGGGGAGTGGAAACTCCTGCGCAGGGGGCGGGGGAATATATGCGCAGATCGGAAACTGATGAAACGAACGTATGTACAAATGGGAAAGGAAATAACAAAACAAATAAACCCAATATAGGAAGGTAAAATGGAATGTATGATAAATTATATTGAATGGGAATATAAAATGAGAAAATAATACGGTAATAAAAAGAGTAATAATGGAGAGAAACGAAGGACGGAAGGTGGGGCGAACGAACAAACGAACAAATGGGTGCTAATGTTAGCATGAAACGCTAACATTTGATCTACATCAGGTATGGAATGCTAACATTTAATCTACATCAGGCGTTGGCAGCGCTGGTTACTGTATTACTACAAGAAATAACCTTTGAAACGGCTCCTCCCAAATATATCCAGGTATACTGATTTGTATTTTCCTATGGTTATAATAAATACAAGAAGGAAATGTATAGAGAAGAAAAGGACTGAATTACGGTTATATATCGATTCCCCAGTATGATTTCCCCACCCAAAACCCCGAGTTCCCACTGGGGGTCCCCCATTATCGGCGGATATAGATGTATATATATTTCTGTAACTATTCATTTGCGACGGGAAAGAGTGTTATTTTCGAAGGGAGCGTAATTTTTCCTATAAGAAAAAGTAGTTGGAATACTAGGATACATTGAGATGTAATAATATACAATGAAACCAATATATTAATATAATACATTTCCCAATTTGGTTGCATCTAAAACTTTACCAACGGGAGTTTTTCGAAACCTAACACCATTTCTTTAATAGTAAAGTTTTTCCTGTCCTCTTCTATAATAATACCATGGGGTGTATGTATGTATGTATGTATGATTACGGCTATATGGGACCTTAAGAAGGGCCTAAATGTTAATAACTAGGTTAGGTTACATATTATTATTATTATTTAGGTCACTTACACTTGTGTTTGTTCCCTTTATAACCAAAGCTTACTTATTATAAGCTCATAGTGAGCAATATCGTGGGAGTCGTACAAGATTTAACTTTAAAAAATACTTCAAAAAAACTTTCTCGATTTCATTATTTGATTAACCATACACTTCGAAATGAATATTGTATATTATACCAACGAAAAGTATACATACTTTAACAAAAAGTCCAAAAACTGTCAAGATCGAAATTCACTTTTTGTTCCTCGTTTGTTGTTGTTGGTTCACTTGAAGACAACAACAAAAGAGAGAAATTCTTTTTACACCAATTATTATCATTGTTCATTTTCATCATTATAAACTTATAAACACATATCTTTTTGGAATTAAATATTTGATTTACTTAAAATTATACTTTTGAAAATATATTTCTTGTCAAATAGATCATACATGTGGTAATTGTCACCTTAATTCAACAATAAATGAATAAAATTAGATAGATAGATAGATAGATAGAAAGCTTAGGTTTGATACAACTAAGCTTTTAGAAGAAGAAGAAGAAGAGAGAGAGAGAGAGAGAGAGAGAGAGAGAGAGAGAGAGAGAGAGAGAGAGAGAGAGAGAGAAACATTTGCAACTGTATACGTAGGAAATTCGATTTGCAGTTTTTAGGCTTTAGCAGTCGAAGGTAAAACCTTCTTCGCCAACATAACACAACTTCTGATTGAAAATCTTTGTTCTAAATTGAACAATAGATTATGCAAGAGTTTGTAATCACGATTTTAATAAACAGAGAAGGGAAAATAAGTTGATTTTACCATTAATATTGCCAGTCTCCTTTGCACGACGACAAATTATGTGAATATCTGCGTATTTCACAAGTCTTTTGATTCTTTGTCGTCAACAGCCTTCTTAGATTGTGGGTAATAAAACAAACGTCGAACTATAGACAACCTCAAAATCTCTCTCTCTCTCTCTCTCTCTCTCTCTCTCTCTCTCTCTCTCTCTCTCTTTCTCTCTCTCTCTCTCTCTCTCAGCCATTATAATTGCTTCAAATGTGATAAAGTTCACGGAAAATTATTGTCCTTTTTATTCCTGAATTAACTAGTATTTGCAAAAGATCTTTTTTTCCATTTGAAATTTCTCTACTTCATCCTTTAGATGTTTTGTGGTTATATATATATTGGTGTGCTACTGTCTTAAGCACACATTTGAGTATGAGTTGTTTTCAGATGTATTTAAATGGTTTACTGAATACAACTTAATGGTTTTTAAGTTTTATTGTGAATAAACAACTGAGTTAAACATCTCCATCACTGGAGGAAGCTGTGTTGGTCCACATGACCAATTCTGGTGAAGTTTAGATATGAACTGAACAAATTACCGATATCACAAATATCGTATGCTTGCCTTAACTTAACCAAGTGACGGAATCGGAAGACACCTGCATCCGGTGACGTCAAAAAACTTTCACACGAAGAGACAATGTGTTGACATTAAGAAAGAATGGCAACTTAGCATCTTACATCCTGCTTACAATTTGAATGACTATAGCAAATCTCACAGTTAGCTCTTCCAACCAACATGACATATTACGTCATTTGTTTTAAACATGTAATATTACTATTCTAACTATTACATTAGCTCGGCCAGCTATCTCAATTTTTTTTTACAAAAATTTAACAACAAGCCGAAACATGGTTATTAGGTGTGACTGGACATACGTATTATTCATTGTTTAACATTAGCTATATCCAACTGAGGACGAATGTCCAAATAGGCACATCAAAAAATAATAACAATAATGCATACAAAAAAGATATTACCAGAGCAAAAAGAAAAATGCATGATAAAACCAAGATCACATATATGGTACATTGCTAGCAAATGATTACATGGTACCAAAAAACAAAACAAATTCTGACTTACAAATGATTCGGTAACTTGATAAAGAATAATTGTTACCTTTGTCAGAAACAAGATACTCAATTTTTAGTGCACAAATACGAATTCCTGGTACGTACACGTACCACGGTTTCGTACATATATATATATATTTATATATAGGGCTGATACATTTTATTAGATGCCCATAGATTCTGTTATATATCTTATTATATTTTTTTTTTTTTTTTCTCTTTTCTTTTTTAACATTCCGGCTTATATATTTTTATTAGATGCCGAGAGAAAAAAATGATTTATATCCTTTTTTATTTTATTTATTTTTTAAATGTTATTTTAAATGTATTTTTAACAATGCAAATGTAGAGAATTTCTTTAATTACATATTACTAGCGTACTAATCAGCTTTTCATACAAACATCATCCTGACAAATTACTCCCTTAGCGAATGAGGTGGCCACTCATACAGCTTTGAACTGGATCAGGTAGGGGGTATTGTCAGGGCTATTCAACTCGTTCCTTTGTAGCTGCTTGCTGTGCCGTAACCTACGCCAAACAAGGATGTTCACGGCGATAAAAATTATCACCGTTACACAAAAACTAGCCAGTAATATAGGGTGAAGAATCTCTTTGTAAGTCGGTGACAGGTGGTCCTTTTCGGTAAGTTTCATCAACCGCTTTGCCACACTTCCGTTGTAGGGGAGAGGAAGTGCGGGCATTGTAGAGGTCCACGTGAAGTTCGCGAAGTAAGCTCGTTCTCTGATGATTATCCGTAGGCCAGTCACCATGGAATTCGGGGAAGTCCCGATACAGCCATCTGCTGCGATGAAGATGTGGTTGAAGGATGTGGATCCGTCAGGGCATGATACATTGAAGCCGTCCTTGTCGTATCGTATCCACGAGCCATTATTTAGTCTGCAATTGAATTCTTTATTGTCAAAGGGATAAAGCCTATCCAGACAATTTTCACTTGTATGGGAGAGAGCACCGTCTAGCACTATACCTAACTTGCATGAATCCATTAAGTTTTTATGGAATTCAAATGAGTCAGCTGTACATATTTTTCTATCCATTGCGTCTGAACAGTGAGTTAATTGATTTAAGTCTTTAATGACCGTATATGTTTCCTTGTCTGGGGAAATCAATACGTGTCCTGTCAAACTGGATATTACTGGATTTGAGTGATTCGTCATGAAAGTCGGAAATGGTGATATCCTGTAAGATTGCCAGGCATCAGAAGAATCAAAGGGAATTGTAATCCTAATCTTGTTATTATCTACGTTTACTGTAATTAGGCTGTAATAAAATTCTAACCTATGTTCGTCTAACAAAGGAACATAGCCTAGTTTATCCCTTCCGTTCTCCAGAACTAATTTTAAGTAACGTATAGGCAACAAATGGGGCGACAATACACCTTTAGTTGCTAACGTGATAGCTTCTACATAATCCTTGGATTTCTCAATGAAATGTGCAATTCTGTTATGTATGTGATCTATCTTTGAATCATAATACGTTAATGTTGCCAACAAATCCTGTACTTCCATAATTTGAACGATATTATCTGAATGTTCATTTAACAAATCCATAATTTTATTGATTGAAGCTAACTGATCTCTTAGTTCTGATATAATCAATTCATCTTTATGAGTCAAGAACTCAATTTTCTTATTTTGATTACTAATTTTAAGACGATTGGAAAGTCCTAAACCTAAACTTGCAACAGACCCAAAGATGCTTAATGCAGCATAAATGAACGGATTCCGTCTTTCTTTTTGTTCGTGTCCTACAGTCCACATCAAAAGGTCATAAGCCAAAGATCCTGTCTCTCCAGTCTTATTTTTCAAGTCATCAGATAGCATCTCTGCAACTTTTAATGTTGATCCAAGCAAACTCTTAGTAGTCAAATGAAAATGTCTCCTATGCAACTCATCCAATGATGCAGAAAACCTTGAAATGGCGGTTCTTAAGCTAGTGACATCATTCTCTTGAAGAAAAATTGCTTGCATATGCACTTCGACAATTACGTTGGTTGATGTAATAAAAATGTCTTCTTGTCTTTCAACTATATTGCCATATTTAAAATATATATTCTTAGTCTTAGAACTCATCCCATACGAAAAAAATGTCTGAGCGAACAATATCACTCCCAACAACAAAAAATTCATCTTGGACACCTGTAACGAGAAAAAATATATGTAATTACTCCTGTATTAAAAAGAAAACTTTTAGTCACAAAATAAAATTTTTCCTCACTTTTCTTTTTAATTTCTTATGTGAGACAATGGTACTATTCTCTCATCCGTGGGTTGGGCTACGTTTTGAATTCTAAACCTATTGGCCGTTAATGTTTCCAAAATGTTAAATGGGCCTTCAAACTTAGGTGTTAATTTATAGTTGAGCCCTTTTCTGACATTGATTTGAATATAGATGTTATCACCCACGTTATATGTTTTAGTTGGTTTCGCTATTTTATCATGATTCCTTTTCATTATGATTTGTGATTCTTCTAAATTCTTTCGAAGGATATCATATCGACTTATACTTGCATTTATACATTCTTTTAAAGGATTTGATAGATTAGTTGTAGGCGTTAATACATGGAAAGGTGTTCTAACTGGGGTACCATACAATGCTTCATGCGGTGACATTTTAATTGATATATGATATGAATGATTCAGAGTACTCAGTGCCGCCGGTATTGCAATATCCCAGTTGGGGTCTGATCCCCCTAGTGTTACCCTTAATATATTTAATATCTTCCTATTTGCTCTTTCCACTAGCCCATTCGACTCTGGGTGATATATCATGGTATTAACCTTCTTTATGTTGAGGAATTCACACAATGAGGTAAGAAAGTGATTATTAAATTCACCACCCGAGTCTGAGATTATCATGTGTGGAATTCCATGTTTACAAATGTAACACTCGTAAAACTTCCTAGCGCATTCAATCGCAGTTTTAGTTTTAAGCGCTATTAGTTCTGTATATCGAGTTAAAGCATCTATAATTACTAAGAGGTGCTTATTTCCTCTGTCTGACTCGTAAAATCCTGTTAACAAATCTAAATGTATTCTTTCAAAGGGTTGATTGGGAACAGGATAAGCTCCTAGGCTGACAGGTGTTTTCGTATGCCCTTTGTTTTCCTGACATGTGCGACAATTAGCTATGTGTCTTTTTATATCTGTAAGCATTGTATGCCAATAAAACAATGATTTGGCTTTCTGTGACATTAATGAGAACCCAGGGTGTCCATGTAATGGATTTGAATGCAACCAATTCAGGACAGTGGAAACAAGTGAGTTTGGTACTACTACCTGGTCGTTAGTTACATGTGGTGTATTGCGGGTTTTCCTTGTCACAGTCCTACACAGAATATTATCTTTGATTACATAATTCTGCTGCTTATACTTTATATATTCTTTTTCTTTATGATTGCCTTTCAAAGCATTTATAATTGTTTCTATTTTCTGATCTTTTCTTTGCTCAGTCTGTAACAATTCAGCACTCCAGCCTAAATCTTCTTGTTCAGATATTGTTTTTACAATAGGCATGGATGTTGATATATCTATTAATTCAGCTAAAGACTCCGTACAAGATGACACGGGGTTGCGTGATAATGCATCCGCAATGATATTTGCTTTCCCAGGTAAATACCCGATTCTTGCGCCAAAATCTTGAATGATTAAATGCCACCGAGTTCGTTTAGGGCTGTGATTGAAGCCTTTAAAGAACTCTGTTAGTGGTTTATGGTCAGTAAGAACCTTAACGGGATAACCGTAAATTATGAACTTAAAATGCACTAGCGAATTAACAATAGCTAGTCCTTCCTTGTCTATTACTGCATACTTACTTTCGGAAGTTCTCAATTTTCGAGAATAGAAAGCTATCGGGAAAAACTGTTTATCATATTGCTGAAGCAATACCCCTCCTACTCCTAAGTCTGAGGCGTCTGTTGCAATGAAGAATTCCTTACCGAAGTCAGGAAATTTTAAGATAGGAGAACTACACAGTTCATCTTTCAAAGTATTAAACGCCTGTTGATGTTGCTCAGACCATATGAAATCTACGCCCTTCTTCGTAAGATCAGTTAAAGGAGCGGCTATTATTGAATAGTTGCGTATAAAACGCCTGTAATATCCACTACAACCCAGAAATTGCTGTATTCCCTTGACATTAGTAGGTATGGGAAAATTACGTATAGCCGACACCTTATCATGGACTACTTTAAGACCTTGGCTTGACACCATGAAACCCAAATATATTAATTCTGTTTTGAAAAATTCACACTTACTAATCTTTACCCTTAAGTTATGTTGTCTTAATCTCTGTAGTACTAGTTCTAACTTACGTAGATGTTCTTCTAAGGTGTTGGAAAAGATTACAAGATCATCCATATAGGCATGCAATATATCCCCTAACAAGTCTCCAAACACTATGTTAATCATTCTTGTAAATGTTATAGGAGCACAACGTAAACCAAAAGGCATCCGTAAAAATTCATAATGTCCCCTGGCTGTGCTGAAGGCTGTGTATGGGATACTATCTTCTTCTAATGATATCTGGTGAAAGCCTTTAAGTAAGTCCAAACTGGTAAAATATTTATTCTGACCTAACAAAGACAAAATATCGTCAGTACATGGCACTGGGAATCGATCAGGGATCGTTTCCTCGTTTAGACGACGAAAGTCGACGCAGATACGCCATGTTCGATCTTTTTTCGGTACAACTATTAAAGGAAAATTATAAGGGCTATTTGATTTTCTAATGACTCCTTCCTCTAACATTTTACCTACTTCATCATTTATTTCATTCTGGAATTTCATAGGGAGTCTGTACGAGGGTACATATATAATTTTCTGCTTGTCTTTTAACCTAATTTGATGCTCGATCACATCTGTTTTTCCTAAGGATCCATCCGTAGTGGAAAAGACATCTGTATATTTAGTTAAAAGTTCAAAAATTTTCTGCTGAATTTCTTCGTCTTGAATGTCCTTACTGATTTTATTTTTAATAGATCGTAAAAGGGATTCATCCGCAACTGATTGAGAGTGATTGATTTCAGCAACGGTAAGAATACGATGTTTATAAACTTCTACATCCAAGATATGTTGATTTTTGTGAATTACTAAAGTGTTATTTAAATGATTACAGACCTCGATATTACATTGCTGATGTGAGCCTACTGTATAAATAGCTTGTGTGACAGACAATCCGTTAGTTTTCAAAGTATCGGAAAGGATTAATATTTCAGATCCCGGTAGTGTTTTCTTTATTTGCACTATTAAATTCGAAGGTATGTTTGGTTCGATATATTGCGTGCAAGATGATATTACGGGTGAACGAGAATTCTGCTGGGTCGCGTATATTATTTCTTTATTAGTGAGACAAGTTATTGGTTCTTCAACGTACGTTACGGTTACATTTGTCGTCTCCTTTTTATCCAAAACTGACTTTAAAGTATTAGAAGACTTATAGAATTTCCCTTTGATATACACGCCGTGCTTTGCAGGAGCTAAGATAATGTTTTGATTTCCCATAGATGGGTATCCTATAATTACAGCTGGATACATATTAATGTTTTTCACAACAACAAATGTATCGGCAAACGTGCGATTACCGACTCTGAACTGAATATGAGTTATGCCTATGATGTTTAATTCATTATTTCCTATACCTGAAAGTCTAATTCCTGATTTTTCAATCGGAAAGTTCGAAAACAACAAATGATGCGTCTTCAAATCCATAATATTACGTGGACTACCAGAGTCAAAAAATAACGTAAAGGATTTGTGTTCTAAATTTACAGCATATAAGGTTGGCCGTAACTCATTTTGGCTTATTATTGTATGAATTCGTTGCAAATCTACGGGAGCATGCACTGTTTTACTTAATTCGGCCGTGTGTTTCATAGGAAAATCTATTGTCTCACAATTATCTGATAAAACATTAAATTGATTATTCAATACTATTGATGTTGACATGAATGACCTTGACCCAACATCACTCTCTTCCCCTCTAGAGTTAACTATGTGGTATTTGCTTTGCTCTGCACATTCTGAAAATTAGGCTGACTTTGCGAGGTCTGGTTTGACGGCCCAGGCTCAGCGATATTTGAAGAAGTGTTTGTTTGTTTCGGACTCTGAACTGCATTGACATTTTGTTGTTTCTTCTTATTGTTAAAATGAGGATTTTTCTTTTTATTTCCATATGGAACTGACTGTGGAATTGACTGTGTATTTCTAGGATATTGTTGTGTCTTACGCGCGTAACATTGACTATAAGAATGTGATCCTGTGTTGTGAACTGAACAAAATTTCGTTCTACAGTCTGCGCTTATGTGACCTTGACGTTTGCAGTTGTAACACGTCACTCCCGCTACTGGATTGTTAATTACGTTCACTGTTTGTGGTTTTGTTTCATTCTTAGCAAAAACTTGAGTTAACACGGGATCGAGATCTGGACACTTGGACATGTGTTTCTTTATCTGTTTATAGACATCCAATTCCGTACTTGCAGGCATTAACTTCTTATCAAAGCACCGCACTAAAGCTTCAGGCAACATAAGTGTCATGCAAGTTAAATACATTAATCGTAAAAAATCTTTCACGGAGATATTATCGTTAGTAACCCAAGTGGAATTACCTAAAATGTCCTGATATTCGTTAAGCCTATCAGCTATGAGAGCTGCACTCTCAACAACATTAAGCCGATTCATAGTGGCTTGATTAAGTGTATTTCGTAACGTTAACACTACATCCAAAGCTTCCTCACCCCCATAAATCGCGCGTAACCTAACTTTGAAATCATCCCAAGTAACTGCTTCCTGAAATGAAACACCTCTTAAATACGCACTCGCATCTCCCTTAGAAAAATCTATAAAACTTTTAGCTTCTTGTAATTGTACAAAAGGATCTACGATTTGTTTGGCATTTAAATGGGCATCAACGGATGAAATCCATGACTCCACATTTTGTGGCAAGAACCCGTTGACACGGCCTTGAAAAGGAAGGATTGCTGACCTGGCATTTACAAGCGTCACAATTGGAGGAGGATTAGCCTGGCCTACACCACTAGGTCCAGGGGTAGGGCTGACAGGAGGAGCCATGACTGCTGTATTTTTTTTTTCTATCTCTTTGACCCCTTTCAATCCTATCAAAATATCTATATGAGTACAGACGCCCACTGCGTAAACGCATATGTATAATAAAATTCCCCCAACAATGTTACTAATCCCAATACATTTCCCCCCAAGAGTTTATGAAAGAAAAAGGAATTAGCACAAAGAAAGAAAAATTCTAAATGAGAATTCGGAGTTTCTTATAACAAAGTTTAGGAATTCACTCACCCCAGTAATAATTGACTAACGACTTGTGATAACTACACTTCACTGCCCAAACTGAAATGAATACAAAATCTCTGTACTTAGCTTTATATGAAGTCGACACGTCCTCTCTCTCTCTCTCTCTCTCTCTCTTGATGTTTTGTTAGCGATGTCTCGTTCTAGTTTCTTGTTGAATGTAGTTCTTCCTGGATATGTCTTGCAATTGTTGAACGCCAGTCCTTGGGTTTCCTAGGATGTTGATTGAAGATTCAATTTGTATACTAACATATGTTGGTGTTAGCATTTCCGTTGGACTTAGTCAAAATTGTAGATTCTTGTAGATAGTTTTGAGCTCTTGAAGATCTTTATCAGGTATTACAGCTTTTATTTTGAAGTCTTGAAGATCATTCTCTGGTTTTACAGCTTTTATGTTGAAGTCTTGAAGATATTTCTCTGGTTTTACAGCTATTTATTTTGAAGTCTTGAAGATATTTCTCTAATTCTTAGAGTTTAATCGCTGTCTTTGAGTTTAATCGCTGTCTTTGAGTTTAATCGCTGCCACCATTTATTGGTGTGCTACTGTCTTAAGCACACATTTGAGTATGAGTTGTTTTCAGATGTATTTAAATGGTTTACTGAATACATCTTAATGGTTTTTAAGTTTTATTGTGAATAAACAACTGAGTTAAACATCTCCATCACTGGAGGAAGCTGTGTTGGTCCACATGACCAATTCTGGTGAAGTTTAGATATGAACTGAACAAATTACCGATATCACAAATATCGTATGCTTGCCTTAACTTAACCAAGTGACGGAATCGGAAGACACCTGCATCCGGTGACGTCACAAACTTTCACACGAAGAGACAATGTGTTGACATTAAGAAAGAATGGCAACTTAGCATCTTACATCCTGCTTACAATTTGAATGACTATAGCAAATCTCACGGTTAGCTCTTCCAACCAACATGACATATTATGTCATTTGTTTTAAACATGTAATATTACTATTCTAACTATTACATATATATATATATATATATATATATATATATATATATATATATATATATATATATATATATATATATATATATACATATATATATATGTATATATATATATATATATATATATATATATATATATATATATATATATATATATATATATATATATATATATATATATATATATACATATATATATATGTATATATATATATATATATATATATATATATATATATATATATATATATATATATATATATATATATATATATATATATATATATGTGTGTGTGTGTGTGTGTGTGTATACAGTATATATTGACCGTGCTAGGAGGTATATCTTTGCAATCTATGTTTTCCAACGGTTATACTCGTATAAGCAGATGAACAACTCGGTACAGTAATGAGAGCGTTGGTCGTGGAGGAAGTGGCCCAAATAAATCTTGATGAAGTCACTGGCAGCAGGGTGATGGATTCGGTTTAAGGCGAAGGATAAACTGTCTCTTCGGCTGTTACTCCTGATGCCTGGCAGTTGATCTTACTAGAATTAGTATGGACCGGTAGGGATCCCTTGTCTTAGTTAGATAGGGCTTGCACATCACAAGGAACTGGCTATCCTTTGTTGTTATCTAGCCAATGAATCCTCTATGGATTTAGTCAGTCATGGAAAGACAAGACAGAATGGCCCCTAGTCTTAGTAGGGTGCTAAGAATTTCCTGGTTTATAAATACTACAGAAAAATTGAAAATAGGTCATTGGAATGTTAGAACCATGAATCAGATTGGGATGTTATAGCAAGTGGAGAGTGAATTTATGAAATATAGTTTGAATATCTTGGCCCTAAGTGAAACACGTTGTAAAGGGACTGGTAAGGAAACTTCAGACCAAGGCATTATACATATACTGTGGAGAAATGTGTGTCCTTTATTTAATTGTCAAGTCGTGTCCTAAAATCTCAGCAGGGGAGGAAAGGAGCGCTTTCACTCAAGGCACAAACACCCTGTTAAAATTTTGATGACGTAGTTCACTAACCATCACTCAAATGCAAAAGAGGAAACTGTACTCAGTCCAGACGCCTGAAAAACTCCACAAAAGAAGAATTTAAGAAGCCCAAACTGATTACCACAACATGTTGCCAAAACTGATGATAGCAAGGTGTTATCCTATCCAATTTCAAAGTAGAAGGGAATAAAAGTAAAGATTGAGAATCTCATTATGATATTAATTTATTTAAGGCACAGATGATATAAACTTAATAACAATAATAAGAATAAGTTTAGAAGCTTTGCACCTATCTATAAAGAGATAGAGTGCCCGCAAACTTATTTTGCGGAGTGAGCAATAAGGAACCAGGAACCAGGACCACGTGAAATAAAAGTAATTTGATGACCTACTCTATCTTTGTCAGGTCTAAGGTCATCTACTCTTTTAGGCTTTGTTTCGGCTCTGTCCCAGGGACCCCAGTGAGATGCTGGACAGGAATCTTACTGTAGAGGTTTGACTCAATAAGAATACGAAGTCATGGCTTCCCGTTTATTGTTGGAAGGGGGGGGGGGTCGGGGGGTCGGGGGTCCGGTCCGCTCAACAATATGAAAGTTCGAAACACAACAGCGGGTATATGTACAATGAAAACAAGAGAGGTGCAATAAAGTGGATAACCTCATTATAAATAAAGGATTAAATCACTTATATCATAACATTCCTTTCCCCTAGAATTTGCAATAATCGAAAAAAGAAAAAAATTTCTTTAAACATCACGTATAGAAAATAAATCATCAAAATTCTTTAAACAAGGGAACCTGAACATTCTATATGAATTCAAAACGCTTAATTATAGATTAAGACGATCAGGTGGTTTTACATTTCTTTGAGACCTTCTCACTACTGGAGTCTGTCTAGGTAACTCATCACAGTAACTATTACTTACATCTCTAGAAGGTACATTAATAATATCTCTTGAAGGTACATCATTTGTTTCTATGATAATAGAATTGGTTGTTAATTCACTAGGAACACTTGTTACAATAGTATTATCAGTTTCAATTTCACTTTCAACGGCACCATCGTAATCATTATTCAATATTTCATTATTAGATTGATTAAAATCACCGAAATATCTATGTATCAGTTGATCCGAATGTCTTTTCCATATCATATTATCTGAACAATGTAGGCTACTTGCATTTTATAATTTCTTAACCCCAATACTTCCACAATTCTGCCCTCCACCAATGGTGGACCTTTACCATAGTTACGTACAATCACAGCATCGTCAACTTTGTACATGTTTTCTTCATTTGAAATACTATCCTTACATTGTTTACTTTCTTTCAGTTTTACATCTACAGTACCTCTAAAATTTCTATTAAAAATAATCTCTGCAGGAGCTTTTCCTGTAGACGAATGTACAGTTCTTCTATCATTATAAAGGAAACGACAAACCCTAGTAGTATAATCTCCCTCTTTAAATGATCTTAAACCTTCCTTAACTGTCCTTACAGATCTTTCTGCAAGACCATCAGAGGCTGGGTGATACGGGGCAGAACACACATGTTTTATACCATTCTTTTGCAAAAACATTTCCAATTCTTGTGATACAAAATTGGGGCCATTATCTGACACTATCATGTCTGGCAAGCCAAAATTAGAAAACACTTCCCTTAGGTGATTTATAGTGACACCAGATGAAGCAGAACTAGAAAACTTTATATCCAAGAACTTACTGTAAGAATCAATGACAATTAGAAAATATTTACCATCTATAGGACCTGCATAGACCACGTGGACCCTTGACCATGGTTTAACTGTATTAGGCCATGACAACGTATTAGCTGATGGTTGTTTATAATTCTTAAAACAAATATCACAATTCTTTGTCATCTCTGCAAGGTCCTGGTCAATCTTTGGCTACCAAACCCATTTCCTAGCCTCAGCTTTCATGGCATTTATTCCATTATGACCATTATGTAAATGAGTCAATACCTTACACCTCAATTCTACAGGTATTGCAATATGATTCCTATATAACACTACCTCATCATGAAGAGACAATTCATCTTTAACATTACAATATTCCATGAGAGACAAATTATTTTCTTTAGTCTAGCCGAATCTTAGACAATTAATTAACTGAGACATCACTTTATCTTTCTTATTATACTGACTAATTACCTTATAAGAAATTTCGTCAAAATCCAGCAATTCCGCTAATCTTACATACTCGGCTGGAATCCCAGACGGAATTTCATCTTCTACTGGAAGATGGCTAAGTGCATCGGCAATAACAGTTTCCTTTCCAGGTTTATACACCAGATCAAAGTCATATTGCGAAAGTAACAAGGCCCATCTTTGTATCCTAGAATTAGCATTCTGAGGAATTGGCTTATCTTTACCAAACAATCCTAACAATGGTTTATGGTCCGTTCTGGCCATAAATTTTCAACCCAAAAGAAAATATCTAAGTCTTTTGACAGCAAAAATAAAAGACAATCCCTCTTTATCCAATTGTGAATATTTCATCTCAGCACTACTCAATTTCTTGCTGGCAAAATAAATAGGTCTTTCTACTCCATGGACCTTTTGCAATAAGACACATCCGACACCTTAGAGTCTACAAAATCTTGCTTAAGACATTTAAATGCCTTCTGTTCAACCTTTGTCCATTTAAACTTGGCCCATTTCTTCAATAAATCATACAATGGAGCTGATTTAGTTGAAATACAAGCTAAGGGATATGAGGAATAAGTTGTTGTCTTTGGTATTTCCGTTTCGATAATTCTCTACCTGAGATAATCCTGCCTTGGTGAGTCAAGGTTGTAAACATCGTCTTAGGTCAAAAAGGATTATGAACCACACCTTTATTTCTTGTTTATTTGTTTCGTCATTGTAGATTCTACTTTTCTCTATTTAATTTACTTTTTTGTTTCTCGAAATGAGGACTTGCACATCCTATTTTACAAATACCTCGTACTTCTCTCTCTCTCTCTCTCTCTCTCTCTCTCTCTCTCTCTCTCTCTCTCTCTCTCTCTCTCTCTCTCTCTCTCTCTCAACGGTTTTAGGACTAAGGAGATTTCTAATTGCAGACCTTGCACCTGGTGTGGCCAAGGGTGTGACCACCTCTCACCACCACCCTAAAATTACCATGTGACCTTTAGTTTACAAATGAGGAATGTATGACGATACATACGGAATACATGTAATGTTATATATCATATCTTTTTAGGTGGATTATAATAGACAGTATATTCGCTATGAATGCTTTTTTTTTGGGGGGGGGGGGCTTCTGCAGACCACAAGAAGAAGGTAAGACTATTCTATTATTTTCAAATAATATAAGAGTTAATAGATAGGTTAGCCACCTTACCCTAGGTCTGCCTAGGTTAAGGCGACCCATGATGGATTTGACCGACCAGGATAACGACTTTTTGACTATGGCCTCGGATATTGAGTGTAACAGAGAAATGGATTACGACTGGACTAAAATAGAAAGTAGAAATTCTAGAAGAAGGAAAAGGGAACAAGAGAAAAGTGATAGTTCGGAGGGAGAAATTGAATACCACATTGGAAGTAGAGTTGGTCGAGTGGACAAAATAAAAAGGCTGACAACTACAAGGGATGTTCCTCTTACAAAATTAACAGCAAAAAGTAGCACAGAAAAACATGTAACAAATCAGTTAGATCAAGATAGGAAAAATAATAGGTTAGAACATAAAGTAGAAGGTAATAATCATGCAATCTTTAGATACAGAAGGAAAATCAGTGAGACTACTTCGGAACCCTATTAAGGTGGACAGATATTTAAGGCAGTCGAAGTTTGCACAGAAAAAAAACGTGGTGGACTATAAAACCAATGAAACTAAAAAACATCTAGTAGCAGTTTTTAATGAAAAGGAATACATAAATGATTTATTGACTCTAACAACGTTTGGTCCTCAAGAAGACACATATCGGGTAAAATGGCGGCAACCAATGGGAGATACTAGGAAAGTAGGGATACTAGGACCAATCTATGAGGAAATAGAAGAAGAGGAAATTAAGGAATATTTGGAAAATCAGGATATCAAGGTTGGCAAAATAGAAAGGATGTGGAAAGGTAAGAGAGAGGATGGAGTAAAAGCTAAATGTGTAAAGATTATATTTTAGGGAAATGAAATGCCAGAAAAAATAAACTTTGGAAACAGAATACAGGAAGTTAGGCCGTTTATACCAAAGGTCATTCAGTGTTTCAAATGTCAGAGGTTTGGTCACCATCAAGACGACTGTAAATTAAAAATAAATAAATGTGTAAAATGCAGGGGAGACCATATGGCCAAAGAGTGCAGTAAAGACCTAAACAAGGACCAATTAAATTGCACAAATTGCTCGGGGAAGCATGTCGCTAGTTATAGGGGTTGTGAAGTAGCTAGAGAAGCCCAAAGAATACAGATAGTAAAAACATTGGAAAATGCACCTTATGACCAAGCTAAAGTCAAATATAATCAGTGGAAGAGGGAAAATGTGAGGGGTCATGAAAAATATGACCAGGTAAGTAATAAAACAACAGAAACAGGGACGATGGGTGACATGTTAGGTTCAAATCTTAGTACTAAACAAATACGAGATGAAACTTTCAAGAGAAATTATGCTGAAATTGTGAAAAGGCAGAAAATAAAAACGAATGATCAAAGCTGTCAAACTGAAGGGAAGGAAACTGAACACAAAGAAAGTTCTAAAACTGAAAACAAAATGGACTCGGAAATAATAATAAAATTATGCAGATTCATTTGTGTTGTACAAATAATTTTGGCCAATAAGGAAACTTCTGATAGTCATTCAATATTAATGGATGAAAATGTTAGAAGGGAAATGCTAGTAACGTTTGGTGTAACTGTTGACGATTTGGAATTGGAAAATCTTAGAAAGGATTTAAGCGTAAGGGAAAAACCAATAGCAAGTAAAAAGGGATATTAATATGTCAAAATGATCTATAGTTCAATGGAATGCGAGGGGTGTGTGTAACAATCTGTCGGAGTTAAAACTGATGTTGTACAGTGTCAAACCTCATGTTTGCTGTGTATGGGAAACATTTTTGAAAGAAGACCAACAGGTAAAGTTTATAAACTATAGAGTTCTAAGGAAAGACAGAGTAGGTCAAAGAATGGGGGGGGGGGAGGTTGTAATGATCCTTATTAGACGTGACGTTTGTTATGTAGTGGGAAACACCACAGAATATCCAAATGGTAATATGGAAATTCAACACATCAAAGTTAAACTCAAGAAAGGTAATTTTGATATAATAAATGCGTATAACCCTAGTGACAGGTTGACTAAAGTGGAATTTGTTTATTACATAGAGAAATTTTATAATTGTAGGGGATTTTAACGCTCATCACTCCTTGTGGGAACCTGATATTGCCGAAAACAAAATCAACAGCAGCGGGAAAAGGATGGTGGAAGTATTTAATGGACACGACAATTTAGTATTAATTACTCCACCGGGACTACCTACAAGACTCAATCCTATTACAGGGACTTTTTCAACAATAGATTTATGTTTCAGTTCATCCACAATAGCGAATTATTTTAATATAAAAGAGCTAACTGACAGGGGTAGAGATCACACACCAATTCTAATATATAGTGACTTGGAAAATGAACAAACTGGGTTATGGAAAAGAAAGAGGTGGGTGTTGGGAGATATTATAATCATCTGTAAAATTAATTATCCAACAGAGGAATAAGGATTAAATTTAGTCTCTAAACCCACATAAATGTTCTTTTGTAAAGAGACTACATTTAATGCAATGATTTTGCAACAGAGAAACCACAGGAGGTTGTTTTAACTATAAATAAATGTAAATGTATTTAAATGGAAATGGTTTTAATAAAGTGTGATATATATATATTTTGCACTATAAAAACGATATCAATGGAAAGGGGGAACATGGATATTGTTTGAATAAAAGGTATTAAGCTTCATGTGGGTGAGTGAACATATTATCATTCATAACATTCGGTGAAGACGTTAACTTTTACTAACAGACTAACACTTAAAATTTGTCAACTGTATCGATCAGATCTAATCTTTTATCTTGTATCATATTTACAGGGAAGTACATTGGCTCTAAGAAGTGGGCCAGATCTCCTACTGATATGGAAGAAGAAGAAGAAGAAGAAGTCCTGACTCCTGAGTCGTCTCTCCTCTCCTGTCTCCGACTTCCGCTGGCCATTGAACGTGGGCGTCGTAACGGGCGTATTACTCTCGATATCCGGTTACAATCGTTTACGAAATAACATTTGCTTTGTGTTCCTTAAATCGTGACTTGAGTGATATATTATTGTTCCCCAACAACGAGTGTTTGAAGCCAAAGAAGGAATTAATGACTTAGAATAATGAATTCCTCCACTGAAGAGTGTTGAGAAGCTCCCCAAAACGCCATGTTTTACATGTCGGCAACAGGTAGGGTCATTTGGGTTGCACACATAATTCCGTCATATATTGGATTTACTTGTGTTTATATATATATATAATATTATGGAACGAAGCTCCCTTTTAAGTGTAGCATGGTGGAACAAACACAGCCCATTTCCTTTGACTTAATTGTAAGCCCCACTGCATTGCTAGGTTTTCTATAAGTTTGATGCTGTAGCTTTTGATAAAACTTTATGTGGCGATTTATCACCGGTTTATACAAAATAGCCCGATGTACTGGGCAGATCACAAAGTCTGAGGGACAAGCTACTCAAAACCATCGGGGGAGTAATTAGAATATGGGCATCTTTAACAAATTTTATTACAAAAATAATCTAATACGTAGGAAACATGAAAACTTAAACTTTACTTAACATTCGAGAACATGTGACTGAAAAAAGACTATGTCCACTTCGGACTCAAGATAACATCAAATTAATTAATCATTCATAAGGTTACCTCGATAAAACCCTTATCGAGACCCCTAGACGTGCTTTACACAATACCAATGATCCCCTGGCACAAGGATCGACAAAATATCAACAGATAAAAAACATTACTACAACTCTTATCAAGACCTACACGGAAACCGACCTGGGTACAATAGGCGTGGGGAGAGAGAACAATTAGAAGG